>NW_004949149.1:2173585-2176816 GCF_000317375.1 Microtus ochrogaster
CCACGCGGTTCCTTTGTATTTCCCCATTTCCAGGTTAAATTTCTCAGGTTATTTCCATGCTTTAAAAACATCAATTGTTTGAATGTTTTATTTATTCATTTTAATGGAAATTCTTCTATGTGATAAGCTACAGAGATTAGGGATTTGGAAAATTATAGTTTAGTACCATTTTTTCAAAACCCAGCTCTGTATTTAACAGGAAATATAATTAAAAATATGCGCTAGGCAGGCTGGTACATGACTCCAGTCCTGGCCCTCAGGAAACTGGGTGGAGTTTTGAGTTCAATATTAACCAAGGCTACATAGGAAGACCTTGTCTCCAAAAGCAAGAGAACGAAATAAAAATTTGTGTGTGTGTGTGTGTGTGTGTGTGTGTGTGTGTGTGTGAGTGTGTGTGTGTGTGTGTTAAGGTATTGGATGCTAATTAATATCTTTAGGAATAGACAAAATGTCCTTGAGGAGAATTAAATAACTTGGAGAAATGCTCACTTTCTGCTTATTTAAACGCTATAGAAGTGATTTATACCGACCTAATAGGCTCCGATTCCTAGCCAACAGGTCGGTAGGCTAGTGTCTTGATGACTGGCTGGGGGACTGGAGGGCTGCCTAGCTGTGTTGTGATGTATTTTTCCCAGCTCTGAAACTGCAGGGCTTTCAGAGGGTCTACCTTTCTCATGGGGCTGTAGGACGGTAAAGGAGAGAAGACTTCAGCGGGTGCCTGGAACATTGTGGTTTCAGTGATGCGGTGGTTTGAATTAGATGTGTCGTTCAGAGAGGCTTAGGGGATGTGGCCTCATTGGAAGAAATATGTCAGTGAACGCAAACTCTGGGAGGTGAAAGCCTTACACCATTCCTTGTGTGACCTTTCTGCTTCCCGTGCAGCTGCCATGCCTGCCAGCTGCCAGGGATGCTCTCCATGATGGCGACCGTCTCTTGTCCCTCTGGAACCACAAGTCCAAATAAACATTTCCTTCTGTAAGTTGCCTTGGTCATGGTGTTCCACCACAGCAATAGAGAAGTGACTAAGACAGTCGGTCTGTCCAGTATTCTTAGGAGAAAAGTATGGGCAATATAGCCCAAGCGAAGAGAGCTCTCTTAGCATGCCCGAGGCCCTAGGATCAAACCTAGCACAAGAAAAATAAAGCCAATTTGAATTTTAAGAAGTTATGACAGATAAAAGAAAACTGAACATTGTTATTGTTGGTACTCTTGTTATCACTGTCGTCTGAACAAAAACCAACCCCCTACTGCTTTGAACCCTTCAAATACTTTCTACTGCTACAGATGGCATCTGTTGAAGGCCAGAAGCACACATGCTAAGCAGAGGCGAAAACACGTAGGAAGCTTGCAAGCACACACAGAAATCCCATTGTCCCTCAACAGATGAAGATTTCATTCCCGCACCCGTCTCCTCATTGAGGGACTCATTAGGGTGGCAATTTTCCCTATGCAAAATTGGGGCATGATGTATTCTTTCTCAACACGGTTGATAGCCGTTCCCCAGTTATGTGATTTGTAATCACCTGCTAACCTAAAGACAAAATTTTGTGGTGTGTATGCGTGCATGCGTGTGTGTGTGTGTGTGTGTGTGTGTATTAAATGTGTCCATATGGGTGTATGCATATTTGTGTTTGTGTGTGAACACTCATATAACAGCTCGAATGCATGTTGAGGCCAGTGGCAGATGTACCTTTCTCTGTCGATCTCTGTCTTTTGAGACAAAGACCCTTCACTGGACCCGATGCTTACTGATTTGGCTAGGCTGTCCAGAGATAGGCACTCCAGGGATGCACCTGTCTCCACTCTCCAGCTCTGGGGTTACACACTTGGGGTGCCACAGTAGCTCTTCCTGGGGTCCTGGGACTCTGAACTCAGAACCTCGTGCTTACGTGACAAGATCGTTACCTACTGAGCCAGCTCCTTGCTCTCTGCATAGCACACTCAGATGCACATGTAAGGGAGAAGGTGATAGGGTAGTCACTGCAGACCGAGTGTCAATATGAGCAAATTGAAAGACACAGCAAATAAAGGTGTCAGTGGTGGAAAAGAGATTACACACTGGCCAGCTACTCCAACAAGTTAGGAAAGACTTCAGGTTTGCTAGCTGCCAGTCTGTACAGATATACACAGAAACTAGGAAGTTTCTATTTCACGTGCTAACTCTGTGTCATGTGAGTGTGAGCCCAATACTAGGAAAAAGGGATTCTCTCCAACACAGTTGTTTTCATGGACATTGAGTCCTACATCCACTCTCTGCAAATGCCCAGGCCTATGTCTTCCCCCCCATCATCCTTAACATTCATGACATGTGTATGATTTCAGAGAGAGCCGCTCTGGTTTATGAAATGCCATAAGAAAGTATGAGGGAATCACACATCTTTATTATTAACCAAAAGCTTTTGTTTTTTCAGCGTCGACTGGGAGATGCAGCAAAGAAAGCCATCAGCAAGCTTCAGGTTAGGACCATCAGGAAAGGCGACAAGGTGAGAACCGCTTTTCCTTCGGGTGAGGACCTAGTCAATGAATCTCTTGTCTTTTCTGACAGCCCAAGTAGAAGAGAGAAAATAAAAAAGGAGAAAGATGTAAATCTGTGTGTCTATACATTTCTTGAACTTAGAATGCTTTTATTAAACATATTAAGTGTTTGTAAAACATGCGCAATTTATTTTCAATAATTAAGTGTTTTTAAGTAATTTATTTTTTAATAATTAAGTGTTTTAATAATTGTTTTTAATAATTAAGTGTTTAAGAATTAAGCGTTTGTAAAATACATGCAATTTACTAGCAACCAAGCATGAGAAAATTTGAAGTTCAGTGAGCAACAATAGCCAAGCTGTTCAGTCAGCATCAGTGCCCATCAACGAATGAATGGATACATTCATACAGTAAACGTGATGTGTGCTCACAGTGCAGAATTATTGAGGCATTAAGAAGAATGAAATTATGTCATCTGAAAGATAATAAATGGAACTAGATATTATCATGTTAAACAAAATAAGCCAGGTGCAGAAAGATGATAGACCACATTTTCTTTCATATACAGAGTCTAGCATTCACAACAGGACTTAGGAAGCAGAAGGCTCCCGACTGTAGAGAAAGAAGAAAGGTGGAAAGAGTGGGAGGATAGGAGAGGTTAGTGGGAGGTGGAGGAGTGTGACACACGCGTGTGGAAGTGTCACAGTGAGACCGTGGAGGAGTGTGACACACACATGTGAAAGTGTCACAGTGAGA
>NW_004949149.1:2178164-2178528 GCF_000317375.1 Microtus ochrogaster
GTGAGAGTGGAGGAGTGTGACACACGCGTGGAAGTGTCACCGTGAGAGTGGAGGAGTGTGACACACAATGTGAAAATGTCACAGTGAGACCGTGGAGGAGTGTGACACACGCATGTGGAAGTGTCACCATGAGAGTGGAGGAGTGTGACACACATGTGTGAAAATGTCACAGTGAGACCATGGAAGAGTGTGACACAGACGTGTGGAAGTGTCACCGTGAGAGTAGAGGAGTGTGACACACACATGTGGAAGTATCACCATGAGAGTAGAGGAGTGTGACACACATGTGTGGAAGTGTCACAGTGAGACCGTGGAGGAGTGTGACACACACGTGTGGAAGTGTCACAGTGAGACCGTGGAGGAG
>NW_004949149.1:2178940-2187584 GCF_000317375.1 Microtus ochrogaster
TGTGGAAGTGTCCCAGTGAGAGTGGAGGAGTGTGACACACACGTGTGGAAGTGTCACAGTGAGACAGCAGAGGAATGTGACACGCAGGCATGAAAGTGTCACAGTGAAACCAGCATTGCATACATGAAATATGTACTTTAAAAGGTGTGCAAGAAGCTCACACCTTTAATCCCAGCAGTCAGGAAGCAGAGGCCGGTGCTATGGCCTTCTGTTCATAGTGAGCTCCAGACTAGCAGGGCTACATAGACCCTGTCTCAGAAAACCATAAACCACAGGGAAACATTCCACGTCTGGGGGAGACAGTCCACAACAGTGTTCCTTGAAGCATGTGACAAAAACTGGTCTTAAATTTAGGTCTAGCAGCCAATAGAAGAAGAAAAGCAGCAAACCAAAGGCCATTATTTCCATCAGTGTCCGCTTACATTAATCCCAGTGATGTACACAATAAAAGCTGATAGTTGCTCTTGTATGACCCCAGGGAAGTTTTCCCAACAGTCCTTGGAAAGAGGCTGAGTTTATACACTGAGTGTGCTGTTCGTGTAAGCTTAGAGTATGAATGTGCAAATGATACTTAGCTCTTCTGAACTCTAGGGCTCAGAACCCACCAGCCTCCCTCACTGCAGAACGGTGGCCAGACTCCAAGGGCCCTGATACACCTCCAGGAAATAGGAAAAGGCAGCACTTCCCAAGCGCACAGACTCTAAGGGCACCCAACAGCCTGTTGTTTAGAACAGTGGGTTGCAAGCCAGCATGCGGGTGAGCATCCCCTGGAGACTTAGTAATGGCCTCGAGTTCACAAGCGCAGCAGGGGCTGTCTCTGCTCTGAATAACTGATTTTTTCACTACTTATTTGCTATCAGTTTAAACAATACGAGAATGCTTTTGAAAATTCATTTAGAAGGATAACCAGGGCATTGGGAAGATGGCTGAGTTGGTAAAATGTGTATGCTAACTGAGTTTGGTCCCCAACACTCACAGAAGAGTCAAATGTGGTGCTGCTTCCTTGTGGAGATAGAGGCTGGAGGATTCCTGGGGCTCGCCAACCTAGTCAAGCCTAGCCAAGCAGGGGAGCTCCAGGAGTAATGAGGGAGTCTGTCTCAGTAGTCATCATCATCATCGTCGTCGTCATCATCATCATAATAATGATAATAATGATGATGATGAGAGCAGCGCTGATGCACACGCGTGTGCCCTCACATAAGCACACACACAACCAGATTTAGAGGTGGCATTATTTTCATCGCTATCTTCCCCCACTCAACTAGAGAGTAAAACGTGCGAGTATAATGCTATAAGTAGGCCATGAGGTGCCTCTTTTAGGTTTGTATGCAGAGAAAAAAAGAAACTCCATTTGTGTTTACACTTATTCCACACTTTAGATTCCAGGGGGGGCTGAGTGTGTTTTACATCTTTCGGATGAACACCATTCCTCACCCTTGGGGCTTCGGTGTCACCTATAACTGTCATTTGCAGAATTTTAGGAAGAGCATGTGGGAATGGCGCTTCCCTCACCAAAGCTCTCGGAATGGAAACAGCCGGTGAAGGCTGGGAGGGGTGGAAACTGAGCCGGCTGGTGAATTATTGATTAAGAAGCCCGGTAATGTTGCTGAGAGGCTGGCTATGAGCGAGCTCGCCTTTGGTTTATGGCAGTGTTTGCTCAGGATGGAAGCTAAAGTCGGCCTTTTTGTTTCTTCTGTTGCAGGAAACAGAGTCTGATTTTGATAACTGCGCAGTGTGCATCGAAGGGTACAAGCCCAACGATGTGGTCAGGATCCTGCCCTGCCGGTGAGTGGTGCGGCTGCCTGCTCGGGCGCAGAGGGGCAAAACCTCTGGGCCTGCATCACAAACAAGCAAACAATCCTAAGTTCGCAGTATCGGTCCTGGAAAACACGCCCCCACATGAAAGAGGGCGTCTTTCTTACCACCCCCTCACTGCATGAAAGTCAGGCCTGACGAGACAGAATGAATGCGGGCTGTGTGTGTGAGTGAGGTGGCGCCGCGGATAGCTTGGTGATGCTCAGCATCACTCAGCATCGCTTCTGGCTTTTACCAGCGCTACTTTAACCAAAATAGCAAACTCTAAAAAACGATTCTGTGGACGATCAGAACACATTGAGCAATCTGAACATGGCCAACAGGGAGCAGGGAGCCAGGGGCGGTTCCATTCTCCTTGCCTGTTACCAATGGGAAGGGAATGGGTCAAATTCCCACAGAATTCTAGAATCTTAAGGAACATTCTACCATGCAGACTTGGGGAAACTGCCTCAAAGGATGCTCTAATCGCTTTAATTTTTCTCCCTAAGTATAAGTCACTGTTACGTATCTGACATTTTCTTTGAACAGCCTGATTAAATCAAGTAAGCCAGGGTTGCATAAGAGCCTTAGCCTTCATAGAGAATCCCTTTTTAGTTGCATCTATGCAAGGGTCCTAAAAATAAATTGCAGTTGCCTCGATGAAAGGTGCTTCATGTAGGGAACCTGGCTTGAAATATTCTTGAGTTTAAAAGCATATTAAGCAGAAATGGGTATAACTCAAAGACAGCCCACAATCTATTGCTTTCCCCAGACACTACAGATTTAAAACTATTTCTTAGAAATAGAAATGGAGGCCGGGCGGTGGTGGCGCATGCCTTTAATCCCAGCACTCGGGAGGCAGAGGCAGGCGGATCTCTGTGAGTTCGAGGCCAGCCTGGTCTACAAGAGCTAGTTCCAGGACAGGAACCAAAAAAAGCTACGGAGAAACCCTCTCTGGAAAATCCAAAAAAAAAAAAAAAAAAAAAAAAAAAAAAAAAGAAAGAAATAGAAATGGAAGAAGATAGTATTCAGGGGAATGGTGTAATAATCTTAAGATGACAAGGAAGTGATGGGAAAACAAATAAAAAGTCTGACTGCTAACTAGAACTCAGCAGCTCAAGGGTCTTCCTTGAGACGCTCACAGTTGGCCGTTAGCAGTCTGGGAGTAGGTGTGGTTCAGTTGTGTCACTCCATATGTGTCCGACTGGCCCTAAAGTGGATCCACAGATGGGGGCACGCCAACACGCAGCAGTTTGCTGTGTGTGAGCACACTCACTCCAAACACGTTTTTAATGCATTTATTTACTTATTTGGGGATGGCACACAAGCCACAGCTTGAGTGTGGGAGCGAGAGGCTAGTTTGCGGGAGTCGGCTCTCTCTTTCTATCATGTGGGTCCTGGGAATGGAATTCCAGTCATCAGGCTGGAAGGCAAGCACCTTTTCCACTGAGCTGTCTCCCTGACCTGTAATTTCACTCTTTCTAGACATCATACAGTGTGTACGCAGTGACTTCCAGAAGCCTTTCTGGAAACAGGAGCGTGCGGACAACCCTCTGCCTGCATCTTCTCTAAAGGGTTTAAACCTTCAGCTTAAGAAGCAGCCAGGTGTTTCGCTTTTTCTTCTTTTTTAAAAATTTTATCTATTTATATATTATGTATGAATGCTGCAGGTACACATGCAGGCCAGAAGAGGGCGTCAGATCCTATTACAGATGGTTGTGAGCCACCATGTGGATGCTGGGAATTGAACTCAGGAACTCTAGAAGAATAGCCAGTGCTCTATAACTGCTGAGCCATCACTCCAGTCCTCACTTTCTCCTCTTCTCACGGTTCCTACTAATGCCTACAACATGGCCAATTAAACATCTGCTTTTTTCTGACACTCGTTGTAATGACCAAGATCTGTTTTCAAAAGTTGTACGTACCACCTCGTTAGCTCCTCAGCTCGTACTGTATAAGACAGTTTACTCATCTGAAACTTTATCATAACTAATTGTGGATCTACCTGTAATTGCTGGAGACTTGAAATTGCATAATCAAGGTGTGATTTCCCATAGACTGTTTTTGTGTCTGCTTATGACAAGTTACATTTCTTTAACAATATTCAATTTTTTCCTGTTAATGCAGATCTCCTTTATAACATGGTTATTTTGAAATAGTAATCAAGAAAATTAGTATTTTATTTCATAACATAAAAAAAAAACTTTTAGAAGCTCAGTTTTATTGTTATTGACCTCACCCTAGGCTTCTCAGTTTGGCTTCAGGTTCCTCCTTTTCTATAGCACACACATTGATTTTCCCAATATATGTGTTAATTCTTTGAAAATTTCATATATATATGTGTGTGCAATGTGCTTTGATCGTAGTCACTTTCCATCACTCACCGACTCCTCCGAATGTCTCCCTCCTTCCCAACTCCATGTCCTCTTTTTCTTTTTCCTCATAACTCACCAAGTCCAGCTTATACTGTCCATATATTCATGAGTGTGGGGCCATCTAAGGACCAAACCCTTAAAGAAAGCAGACTCTCCTTTCTCCAGAAGTCACCAGCTTTCCACAGCCCCGCTTTTAGAGGGGGTGCTCCTAAGCCCCTCCCATCCATGTGGACTGTTGACTGGCTTGCTCTTGTGCGGTCTTGTACAGACAATGACAGCTGGAATTCATGAGTACAGTGGACCTGACACGCCCACCAGTCATATCCACTCCATTCTTCTCTGACCACTGCCTCTTACAGCCTTTCCCCCTCGCCTTCCGTGATAGTCCCTGAGCCTTGGGAGGAGGGGTCACACTCTAGTCCTTTACTCTTCAAGATCCTTACTCTCTATCGCTATTTTCTTATTGTAGATCCTGCTTTAAATGACAGGGCACACCAAGCATTTCCCACCATGAGCTAATTACTGTTTGATCTTACACTAATCGTACATATGCACTCTCTGAATAGCTCATATGTCTTTTCCATGGTGGTTTCAAGATCAAGGTACATTTATGGCCGTTGCTGGCTTCTTGCAGGCAGTGTGCACTAATGGATGCTATCAAACAGACATGATAGCATCTGCTTCTTTGCTCGGTCATTCCGAGGTGTTATGAAACCTTCACTTCTGAGAGTGCTGTAGACTCTATTTCTTAGTATTTCCAGACTGATTCGTTCTTGGAATTGATTGTATCTCCTTGGGGTAAAAGCTATTTCAGAAATTATCTCCATGAATAGTACATGTATCTTCTTTAATATATTCTGTGGCCTCATGATCCCTGAATAACATATACATCTCCACTGTTTGGGTACCTTTCCATCATCCATGTATGCACTTAGACCGTGATGGTTTTAAAATTGTTCTATTGTTTTCTCTCTCTGAGAACTCTGCGTGAATTGCAATGAATGAGTAAAGCCTTCCCTTCTCATCTGTCATCATGGTAATTATTACAGTGAAGTCATGCACATGTACTCCAGCCCTTCCTTTCTCCTCTCTCTTTCTTCATCCTCTTCTTCCCTAACACATGAACACAGGCTTCATTGATGTGAGCCTGGACCTGTGCCCACAGTGTGAGGGACAGACAGGCAGTGGCATGTACAGCCAGTTGGTGACAAGATGTTCTAACTCTTGAGACTTGGATTTGATTCTAATGTACCACTCTGGCATTTTCCAGGAAATGTGGGTTTGCTCTGTGCTACACATCAAGACGTGCCTGTTGCTGTGTCTTGGTGCAGGCTTGTAACTTGGCCTAGAGCTTGTGGTTATGATTCCTTGCCACAGAACCTATCTTCCTGAAGCAGCATATTGATCTTTACTGTCTTCTCCTGTTCAAACAATGGGTAACGTTCTCTGCTTCTTTTAACCTAGAGCTTCCTGACTTGTTTATCAATGGTTGTTCCTTTCATCCGACCTAACTGTTCAAGTTCAAAGACACAAAATCTCAAGAAGAATGTGGATTCCTTATGTGAGTCAGAAGCCCACCTCTGCCACATGTAAAATGCAAAACAATATGTTTTTATTGCCTGTGTCCCTATAAAATCCTTTCCTATCTATAGTTTATCGCCATTTGGTGAGGGGATTGTTGTGTTTTCCTTTAGTCCAGCAGGCTCCTCCATAGCTGGGAACAACTTCAGGAGTACCCTGGTATAAGCAGGTCTTGTGACGAGCTTTGCTGTGCACAAATATCGTAGAGTAAGGACAGTAGGAGGGAGAGCACATGGAAGGGTGAATGGTGTGACCTCGTGGGAAACAGGAGTTTCAGTGGATAACCAGGATACAGCATGACATGGGCACTCACAATGACAACTGTCTGCAGATACAATGGAGCTAATATCGGGCACAATGATTGGGAAAAGGCTTTTCAATCAAACAATAAATAAATAGAAACAGAAGAAAAAGGGTTATTTTTCCTTTTTAAGCATTTATTTTGCTATATTTTATGTATATGAGTGTCTTGCCTGCATGTGTCTGTATATCACATTCATGATGTGCCCACAGGAAGCAGAAGAGGGTGTCAGACCCCTGGAATTGGAGTTATGGACAGTTGTTAGCTCCCATGTGGTGCTGGGAACCAAACCTGGGCCCTCTACAAGAGCAGCCAGTGCTGTTACACTGATCCATTTCTCCAGCCCCAATATCTCTTCATACTTAAAAATTTTTTTTGCTAAATTTACATACCAACTATAGTTTCCCCTCCCTCCTTTCCTCCAGTTCCTGCCCCTCACCTCCTTTCTACCTCCCCATCCACTCCCCAGAAAGGGCAAAGCCTCCCATAGGGAGTCAACAAAGCCTGGCACATTGAGGCAGGAGCAAGCTCCTCTCCCATCGCATCAAGACTGAGCAAGGCATCCCATCACAGGGAATGGGTTCCAGACAACTCTTCATACTTCTAAGTCAGGTTTGGTTTATCCCGCATACCTTATTATAGAAATGTTTTACAAGATAAAATATTTAAATATCTACTTGTCTCCCTCATGCAGGTAACCACCACTGTCATCTTCATGTTTCTTCCCTTTGCTTTCTCAGCTTCATTTTTGCAAGTTTGAAATACTGTTGTCGATATTTGATATCCTATTCTTCTTCCTTACCATTGTAATAACTTTCCAGAAAGAACATTGTTATTTGTGGCTTGTTTTGACCTTCCTTTGGACTCTGAAGCAATAGCCAGATGTTATCAAGCTCTTGCTTGCATAAATCACCCAAAAAACCTTGGGATGCCAAGGTTTCCATAGAAAGAAACTTCACTTCCAAAGTCTGTCATAGCCCAGCCAAAATTTTCCACTGAGGTAAATCATGTAGGCACCCCACTTTCCTTAAGTTTAATTCTGGGTAATCCACTGGAGGAGATGCTTTCATTCATACTCCACCCCCACAGAAGACGTCAAAAGGCAGTTTCTCATCCACGGATGCTCTTGTCTAAAGAGACGGTGTCATCCGCTGGCTTATTATCATCAGAGCTTGATTGCTAAATAAACCCACTGAAACTCAAGTTATCTTTGCGGGGAGCATTCTCCGACATTCACCTTTTCTCCAAATAATTTTCTGCACTATAGTTTGTAAACAGTGTCCCCTGGAGGGCCCTAGGCAGCAGCCCCTGGTTGGTAAAGAGGTCTTTCTACTGAGCAGGGGAAGGAAGATGGAGAAAATCAGAAACCACTGCAGGCAGAAAGTGTGCTTCTGCAGACTGATGTCCCAGTGCTGCGGCTAATTGCCAGAGGTGAGAGAGTGGGGGCTGCGTGCACAGAGAGCCCTGCTCCTGCACTGTGAGGGTGGCATGTGCCTGCAGGACCCCAGCTTTGGGGCTTCTGAAGCTTCTTGTTCAGATAGATATCAGTTTCCCCCAGACAAGGTCATCTAAGGTGCAATAATCCTGGGATACATTTCTGGGCTTGTTTGGAAAGCCTTTGTACCACGGCTCCTACCTTTGGGTCATCTCCTGGTGTATAGTCGAGTGGTGTTAAATTCACTCACACAATCGCACAGCCATCGCCACCACCCCCTGGCGGAATCATGTCTTCCACTGCCCTGAAACCCTGGGCCCCTGAAGGGCAGCTGTCACTCATAAGAGGACAACCCCACCAGTCCAGAAGCTTTTGTGTGTTTTTTTTTCTTTCCGTGAGCTGGGTTTTTTTTAATTGAGAAAAGGAAAAAAAAACAAGTTTCCACCTCCTCCCAGCCTCCCATTTCCCTCCCCCTCCTCCCACCCTTCTCCCCCTCCTCCCATCCTTCTCCCCTCCTCCCACCCTTCTCCCCCTCCTCCCATCCTTCTCCCCCTCCTCCCACCCTTCTCGCTTTTGTGTGTTTTAAATATTTGATTTGACATTTTTAGCTTTTGCCACATAAAACCTTTTGACGACATTTAAAATCCAAATCGTGCAGCCATACACCATAATCTATTTGCTTATTTGGCACAGTTAAGCTTTTCCCACGTAGGTCTTCATCTGCTGCTTTCAAAAGGCTGTGATAAATTGCACTTTATTAATATTTGATGGTATTTTTTACTTTGTTAAAGTCATGATTCAAATTGATTAGTTACACTCCTAACATTGGACTGAAAGAGTTTCCTGACCAGTCAGAGCTAAGAGCATTCCAAGAGAGGACAACTAGTTACCTGGATCTATTAGCGTGCAATTCCCATGTAATTCCCATGTCAGGGATTGGGTGGGGAAGGAGGTTCCTGGGTCATCCAAGACCTGAATTAAGTTTGTCCCTGTGTGCTGGAACCTGGTGGGTCAGGAGGTGCAGTTCACACACAGACCACAGGCCCAGGCCTTGGGTGTGACAAAAGCATGTGGCTGGACTCAGGGACTAGTTATAGGATGTGGCTGGACTCAGGGACTAGTTATAGGATGTGGCTGGACTCAGGGACTAGTTATAGG
>NW_004949149.1:2187814-2202231 GCF_000317375.1 Microtus ochrogaster
CTGTAGAGAGATGGAATACCTCAGAGGTCTGAAGCAGGGTGTTGGCGTGGGGCAGGAGGGATAGATGGTGGGGGTGGACTATTCCAGAAAAACTAGGAGCTAAACCAGCAAAGCACAGGGGCCTGCTTTTCAGTGTGTTGAATGGCCGCCATGTCTGCCCTTGTTTGCATTTAAAATATGCTGCGTCTCTTCACTCAAATCTGAATAAAAATTGCAGCACCTCTACGCTGTCCCTCAATCATTGTCCCACAAGGACGGGCTCTCAAGGGTGGAATTTATCTTTCTGGGGAGAAGGAGACCTTGACCAGAATGGTTCATCATTTTAATCTTTCATCCATTCTTCCTGTTCTAAAATATCCACCCAACCCGGTGATGTGGCCAAAGATCCTTTTTCAGTGGTTAACGGCTGGGTTCTGCATATTTCTCTTCTTTCTAGGAGGACTGGACTTGGGCGTGGCTCATCAGTACAGGAGTCTTTCGGTGTTTAGGTCATAGGCTGATCACACCTTTTCCTTGGTTTGTGATTTAAAAGTTGATGTGTAAGTTAGTGCTTTTACAAACACAAGAATGTGACCAACAGTATTGGTGTTCAAAGAAATGACATGGAGATTTAATACAATGATAATCGATATGCAAAATTAAAATACACAATCCCAGCATCCCACATGTAGATGTAGGAGGATCCAAGCCATCAGACCACAGTGTGAGTTTGGACCTTGGCCTGGTGTACCCAAGACACTATCTCAAATATGTTTCAAGGTCAAAACCACAATACGTGGTTCAGGAAGTGCATAGAAGTTAAGAAACAAAGGAAGTTCATATGTATAAATAGGGTGATGGATGTCCTAACTTACAAAAAAAAATAATAATGCTAAGCCTGATAAGATCTGAAGGGGATAGGCCAGGAGACATGAAATGGGAGCCTTTTTTTTTTTTGAGGGCTCATGAAAAGTCCATGCCTAAATTTGATGTTCCAGTCTCAGCAGAATCTTCAGTAGACTGTTGCTCACATACCACAGGTCTGCAATGGACAAGATGTGCCCTGTCCACGAGCCGGTTGATAACCACCAGCCTTTCTTTCTCAGCTGGGGCCACCGTTGCAGGTTTGGAACACAGATCTGCTGGTCCCCTCACCTCTCACGTCAGTATTCCAACAACTCCTGTCCCCAAGGAGAGGCAGCAGTTTTCTCCACCCAGAGCAAGGGCTCCAGGGCACACCCTGAGCACAAAGTATGAGAGAAAGAGGAGACAAGTCCACCTGCAAAACTTCCTGATGAGCAGGTACCCTATGAACCAAAGAGTGACCTTCCTGCCTATAGCTTAAACATTTTAGTATTGAATTAATAAGACTTACTGAGCTCCTATGGGAGAAAATATAGTACCTACACCAAAACCTCCTCCTGAATAAGGGCAAACACACATACCATACAGTTGTTCAGCAGATCTCAAATGTTTCCGTGGTTTCCGTGGTTGCTTTCTCCAAGCTTTCCTGGGCTTTATAACCTAACCATTCAAGGTGGAGATGAAGTTTAGCATGTAAAGCAAGTACCGCACAAGCAGGAAAATGGAGGTCAGATCCAAAGTTGACATAAAAGTCCAATAGGAACAGTGGCCCACCGTAATTCCAGCCTTCAGAAGGCAGAGACCAGATCTCTAGAGTAAGCCGGCTACTGCACCAGGATCTGCGAGCTCTGGGTTCGACTGAGAGACGCCGCCTCAATGACAAAGTGAAGAGCAGTTGAGAAAGACATCCAGGGTCAGACTCAAGCCTCCACGAACACATACACACACATGTGCCCACACATGAAGATGTCTACATGTATGCACACATTACATAGAAATAAATAAATACATAGCAGAGCCCACCCATTGTCCCCTCCCCAAACACTTAGGTTGTTGTTCATGCCTCGGATCCCAAATGACAGTAAAAGGTAACATTAAGTTAGACTATGATATTCAGGCTCCCCTTCTAGGGCAGGAGGGGACTCTCGTTTGTGCTAAGAGCAGGCACAACATGTGTATAATAACTACTCCATCATGAAAATGTCTAACCTGATGTAAAAGAAAGCATATCCTTTTAATATTTGAAATTTGAAAGAATCACAGTCAAATGATTCAAGCATTCAAAAGAGACCTGCCCTTAATATTTTAAACCCAGGGGCCAGACCTCCTATAAGAAGAGCCCAAGTCTTGAGAGTCCACAAGGCCAGGAAGGCCAGTCCTTTGTGAGCAAAGGAATGTTACGAAAGGCTGCGATGCAGGGGTTCTGGTTAAGAACCTGTCTCTCAGAAAGCAGGAAACAAGAGAGCATTTTCCAGTGGGGCAGGGACAGCCTGAGCTGAGTTTACCCCGCCCTCCCTCGTGCATATTCCTGGTCAGAACAAATATTTTCTATGCTGCTTGGTTTGGGAAAACCTATCATGGCTAGGACTGTAGAAATGACTCAGCGGCTGAGAGTGCATACTGTCTTGCAGAGGGCGCAAGTTCAGTTCCTGACACCCGCGTCTGGCAGCTCACAACTTTCTCCGAAACCAGCTCTGGGAGTATCCAAAGCCCCTGGCTTCCAAGGATACCTACATCATATGAGCGTACCCCCCTATACACATACATGTAATTAAAATTAAATCTTTAAAAGACTGATGGCCATTAACTATATACATCAGATTTGACTTATTCTATCATGCCCTTATTACAAGTTAGATTATAGCACATTCTGTTTATGGTCATTTATTTATAGATATCGCATTGCTTACATTTTCATTTATCATTTGTGGTTAGGGCAGGAACCATGTGCATATGCAGCATTGGCCCTTGGGTGAGGTCAGAGGACACAACTTGTCATGGCCCATCCTCTCTTTCTGCCATCTGACCAGCCCAGATGTGGTTTTTTGTTTTGTTTTGCTTTACTTTGTTTTGTTTTCTTTAAAAAGTAACTTTCAAGAGTTCCATGGCTCACTTGGAAAATTCTTGAAAACCAAGAAAAATATTTAAAAACTAACAAAGACAGTACCCTCACTCTGAGCACTAACAGTGCTGGGTGAAATCAAGTCTATAACACACTCGCTACACCTTGTGTGCGTATTTTAAACACTGGAGAGTCAGCAATTGCTATAGTTGCACTTCATTTTCTCAGTTGCCATTAAAAAGTAAGCCTTTCCTTGTAACTTTAGAAATTACTTAAAATCAATTAGGTGGTAGCATTAGAGTCCACTCTTCGGATTAATTTAAGTCCCATCACTCAGTACTTAATTTAATACTTCATCATTCTGGAATCATGGAATTTGAAGTTCTCAATTTTGTCAAAGGCTATACTCTTCAAAGTCGACTGACTGGGTCCAGTGTGATGCTGAAGTATCTTGAGTTTTCTCAGATTGCTTTCTTGGAAGATAGTAATGATTGACAGCTGCCTCGCAGCCTGGGGGAGGGGTGTTTCCACTAGTGCCAGCTGGAACCAGGAAGTCCTACTTCATAAAGCCTCTCTCTCCTCTGACAGTCAAATACTAAGATAATTTTAGTCCTTGTTTTGCTTTATTTCTCTGAGGTATTACTCTTCACTAACACAGTTTTGTAACTTATATAAGTTGATATCAATTGGACCATGGTTCCTAGCTGGAAATGTTAGACTAGAAAGGGTCCTGTGGTCTAAAATTGATAAACGTGTTAACTAGTTCTAACATTTAGGGGGGATAAATCATGCTTTTTCTCACCTGAATAAATTTTATTTTTACGGTGCCTTTGATCAGTGGGGTTTTAAAGGTTGTGTTACAAAGTCTGTGTGTTTTAATGGTTAGAGATGTCTCCGCAGGTAAAACTGTCTCATGAAAACCTAAGTTTGAATCCCCAGCACCACATTAAAATAAGTAAAAAGCTAAGACACAGTAGTGCAGCCCCAGCGCTGGGAAGGACAGAGGCAGGAGTAAACCCAAGGAGCTCAGCAAGTCTAGCCAGCTTCAGCGGGAAACCATGTCTCAGATATCAATATTTAAATGTGTACCCAAGGAGAAAGCCTACATGTGTCTATAAACAGACTTTCACACAAATGACTGGACCGTGGTTGCTCATAATGTCAGAATATGAAGACCTCTAGCTTCAGGAAAACCATCGAACAAATTAGGGGGCATCCACTCACTGGAAGACTACTTAGCATCAGCAGAAGTTGCTGGTGTTCAGCGAGGCACAGAGAAACTGGAGAAACATCATTCTGAGCACAAGATATCCCAGGAAAAATACCTACTTTATGCATGGAGTTAATAAGAAGGAAAGCTGGCCTCTGGGGACAGAGGTCAGAATGGAGGTGTGTGCTGACTGTGAACAGGAAAGAACTTTCTGGAGTGACAAAGCAATGTGCCTCTTTATCCAGGTGTTGTGTACATAACACGCTCACACCCGAAGGCAGGTGTGTGTGTCAAAGCCATGACTTCTGCATTACAACTTCATTTAAAATAGTGGAACTGAATCCATGGATATCACAGGGACTTTCCACATTGGTCAAAATCGCATTACTTCAGGTTTTTGAACCATTTTTCTCTGACTACCCTCAGTAAGAGCCAATGATACGTATCACTTAATGAGGGGATTAAAGGAAGAAACACAGAAAAAGGTAGTCAGGCTGGGAGACCTCCATGTGCTCATTTGTGTCATCTATAACAGAGCAAGAGCTGACTCAGGGCAGAGATCCTGCCCTGTAGTGACCCTATCATGTATGGCATTCAAGTGTCCTGGTCCCTGGTCACATTAATCAGCTAGACACACAGGACGGCTGCCAACTGGCTGGGCTGCTCCAGCCAAATAATATAATTAGACCAGGGTCAAGTTCTAAGGACAGAGCCTTTCTCTAATTTAAAGTGAGGGCCGTGCATTTCCCTCCTAGCTTGCATTCGCAAAGTTATCGGTGTCTTCCACTGCAATTTAAAAAGGTTAGCCTTGAGAAAATCTGATCTGGCTTTGTTTTGCTTTTAGTTTTGTTGGTTTTTCTCCAGCACTATTTAAACCCCATGGGGAGGGCAGGGGGAGAGAGAGACAGAGAGACAGAGAGAGAGAGAGAGAGAGAGAGAGAGAGAGACAGAGAGAGAGAGAGAGACAGAGAGAGACAGAGAGAGAGACAGACAGAGAGACAGACAGAGAGACAGACAGAGAGAGAGACAGAGAGAGAGAGACAGAGAGACAGAGAGACAGAGAGACAGAGAGAGACAGAGAGAGAGACAGAGAGGAGAGAGACTGATTCACTTACAAACCCCATTCCCATAAGATGACCAGTTATAACTGAGCCTTGGAGAGCTAAGACAACTTGCCTAAGAGTGAAAAGAGAGGAAACCTCCAGTCTCGGAGCGTGGCCTCTCGACAGTTTTCCTCCGTGTCTAAGATGGAACTGCCAGGGAACTGTGGCACCTCCGTGAAGGGGGAGACCTTGTCTTAGTCATCTGTGTATTCAGCTCCAGCACAGAACAGAATGAAGGGGGGAGTGACGTAATGAGCGCTCTATTTTCAGAAGACAAACCTGGCATCCGTGAGTAGGATGGAGAGAACAGAGAAGGCCTGGCAGCCCGGGGAGCATTGTAGATGCTGCTGCAGTAATGAAGAAAAATCACAAAGATCATCAATGGGAGGCCACATT
Organism: Microtus ochrogaster; assembly: GCF_000317375.1. Lineage (NCBI taxonomy): Eukaryota > Metazoa > Chordata > Mammalia > Rodentia > Cricetidae > Microtus > Microtus ochrogaster. Next base: position 2,193,429 of record NW_004949149.1, read on the forward strand.
TGAAAAAGAAAGGGAGAGAGAGAGGGAAAGGGAGGGAGGGAGGGAAAGAGGGAGGTAGGGGGGGATGGAGGGAGGGAGGGGTCTGCAGAGAAACGGAACCAGTGGGAACCACAGAGATGGATGTCAGGAAGAAAGATGGGGGGTTCATACAAAGAGAAAAGAGATGGGGAGGTTTCAAGGATTTGGATTGCTTGGGTGTAGAGCTGTTGGGTCTGAGGTTGGTCTGTAGGCTGGGCCTTGGGCTGCACACTTTTGGGCAGGAGTTGATGTTTCAGTTTCCAAGGCAGAATAACTTCTCCAGGAAAACGGTTTTACTGAGACCCTTAAAATGCTTGGACAAGGCTCACCTAGACCAGAAGAATATCTACCCACGTCTTCACAGCAATTCCTGAGCAGTGCTGATTGACAGTCGGGCAACTTAGCCTTGCTGAGGAGACACTGGTTTAAGAGCAATGTGAGGACCTCTGGCTCCTGTGGGCACGTGGCTCCAGTCCACCATGCTTGAACAGACACATTCCCATTTCACAGGTGGTCGAGGACATTAAGAAACCTGTGTAAGTGTTAAGAAGTGCTAACAGGCTGGGTGGTGGTGGCGCACGCCTTTAATCCTAGCACTCAGGAGGCAGGTGGATCTCTGTGAGTTCTAGGCCAGCCTGGTCTACAAGAGCTAGTTCCAGGACAGGAACCAAAAGCTACGGAGAAACCCTGTCTCAAAAATCCAAAAAAAAAAAGAAAGAAAAGAAAAAAAAAAGAAAAGAAAAAGAAAAAAAAGGAGTGCTAACAGTTGGTTCTACTGCCGTCAGGTCTTCCACACATGTGATAGAAAAAAAAAAAAAACAGTGACAGATCCGCTACCCAGGAGTAGTCAATGGGACTGAAATGGCTGGCTTCTTCCAGCAGTGACACACAATGGGTTAACAGGTTTAGACAAGAACCTTGCACCCTCAGTGTGGATCCTGAACCTGAGGGGATCAGCATTTCCTTGGGAGGACAAGGAGCAGCTTCATAAGGCGTGGGTGTCAGACAGCCTGTCCTAACAGTGAGATCCTCCTTCTCTACAGTGCTTCAGCAAGTCTGGCCAGCTTCCAGCACAGGGTGGTCCAGGAGCCATTTTGATTGGACCCCTCATTCTCCAAGAACTTTCTTCTTCTCTCCCCTTCAAATGTGGGGTGACTGCCACTCAGCTTTCCACGTACCTAAACTCTGGTCAGTCTTCTCTTGGGAACCCCACCCCAAACTCTGTGTAGTCGTCAGGTAATTTTCAGCCAGCAATCTCCTGACATTTGGCTTCATTTCAGGTATTTATTTTATCAGCCTTTGCCTTAGGAAAGGAGCCAGGTCACCAACAGTCTCAATGTTGACCTGGATTGTTGGCTTATATCCTGATTAATGGAGGAGCACCTGAAATCAAGTTCCCAAGCTTGCGTCTGCAGGGCGTCCAGAGCAGCAGGCTGGAAATAGAACCGTGCAGCCCACTATTCTTCCCTTTCTGACGTGCTCCTCCCGGGGCTTCAGTTCTGGGGGCGTGCATGTTCTGTGTGCATGTTCGCGCGTGTGTGTGAGTGCTTCTGGAGGCCTAGGCTCAACCACCAGTGCTGTGTCTCAGGAGACAAGATTTCCCTCTGAGACCTGGAGCTTGCTATTCTTCATGCTGGGCTGGCTGGACAGGGGGCCCTAGGGCTCCAGTTGCCTCTGCCTCACCAGTGTGTGCAAAGATGACAAGCGCAGCTACCACACCTGGTCCTTTACACACACGGCAGGAGGGGGAATCAGCCTGGAGTCCTCAAACTTACACAGCAGAGACATCACCAGCTGAACTCTCTCAGGCCTGGTCTTAGTCCACAGATCACTTCATCACCCTCAGAATCTGAGTTCGTCTGCAGGTCACTCCACAGGCCGGCTGCTTCCTGAACCTCCCTAGTTAGCTTAGAGTAATTTTTTTTATAGAACTGAAAAGATTCAGACGGGGATGAAATGTTCTAAGTGAGCCTTCCCACTGAAAACACAAAGTTCTGGTTCTTCTTGACCCAGATGGGAAATCCTGCCACTTTCTGCCCATGGGGAGTCTTTGGAGTGGGAAATCTTTTGATGCACATAACCCACGGAGTCTCCAAGCCAGTTCCTGAGACACGTTGGAAGTTCAGATAGGAGGCTGTCTTCATATGCCCTTCATGCACCAGGCTGACCAGGCCTTATAGCCACTGCCATTTGAGAGTGACAGTGGAGCTGAATATAACGCTGTACAGATGGTTATATCACCCACAGTGAAACCATAGGCCCCTTCACTGCATCTTCTGACTTGACAACCACCAGGCTACCAGGCCAGCACAGCATGTCCTTTGTGCTACTGTTTCTGGGGGCCGCTATTCCCTTCTGTGTTAGATGCCCAGATATGAATAGAAATCACCCTTTACTTTACAGTCATCTTCTGGTGGTCACAAAATAAACTTGGAGTGGGAGAGAAGGGGACACATGCCTTTCTCAAGTCATCCTGCAGGAGAGTTTCCCCCGCTTGTATTCCTGCCACCAAGAGAGAGGAGATCCCTGTTTCCAGAGTCTCTGCCTTTTGAAAAACATCTTGGAAGAGCCAGTCGCAAACCTTATGGGGCACTCTGGTGTTCCAGACAGATCTGAGGTCAATTAGCACAAAGAAAGGCTTTGGTCCCAGAGTCCTAACTTTGCCACTTGTCAGGAGAGGGACCCTGGACCAGTCCGTGGGCTGTAGCAGTCTAGGGAGTGCCTTGGTTACCACTGCTCTAAGACGTATGGTTCTCATTCCAGGCATCTTTTCCACAAGTCCTGTGTTGACCCCTGGCTTCTAGACCATCGCACCTGTCCCATGTGCAAGATGAACATTCTTAAAGCCCTAGGGATCCCGGTAAGCACAGCGCAGCCCGTAGCCTCGTCATGTCTGTCTTCTCACGTTGTCCCCAAAGCAGGAAGAAAACGTCTTCTCTGGGTTGTCCGTGCCCCTGTTGACATCACCCGATGAACTCTGTGTTCGGGCATTCCTCTTGGCACCTTTGCTCCCTCTGATCACACCATGTCCACCTTTGCCTGTGAGCCAAGGGAGGTGCTGCTTGCATAGCTCATAGGTGTCTTCAAGGGCAGGTGGCACACAGAAGAGATACAATGGGTCAGCTGAACACTAATGACCTCTTTGGTTACCCTACCTGCTTTGTACTCAAGGAGAGCTACATGCCAGGGTTTGGGCACTTGCAGCCTCCTGATCACCAAGCTTTCGGGGGTGGGGGGAGGGCAGGGGGATTATTCCCTCCCACCCATTGGAGGTGAGGACCAAGACCAAGGATGCAACTCAAAGCATCTACTAGATTCACATCTCTGGAGACTTTAAGCAAAGAAGAAGCCAAGTCAGAGCCACGTAAATCCAACTGTGCCGTCAGATGTTTCTCAAAGTCATGTGTTTTCTTTTTAAAAAAAAAAAATATATATATATATATATATATATATATATATATATATATATATATAATGTATACAATATTCTGTGTGTATCCCTGCAAGCCAGAAGAGGGCACCAGACCTCATTACAGATGGTTGTCAGCCACCATGTGGTTGCTGGGAATTGAACTCAGGACCTTTGGAAGAGCGGGCAATGCTCTTAACCTCTGAGCCATTTCTCCAGCCCAGTCATGTGTTTTCTGATGTCTAGTGGCTCTCCCTGAGGTCAGAAGCCTGCCAGCTGGCTTGCCGATCCAGGGAAAGCCTTTCCCAGGATTATATCAAATGAATACCACGAGTAGTAGTCAATGAGACACCAGCTGCTGGGTGTCGTCCTCTCTGGGCTGATGAGCACAGGAAGCAAGCCAGACCAACAAATCCAAAAACATGGGGAGATGCAAGGAAGCCATAGGCACTGTCTGAAAGGAGCCTCCAACCAGAGCATAGAAACCAGTTCAGCCCTGCCCACGCAGCTTAGCCCTGCCCATGCAGCCCCTCCTTGCTGCCACCTGTCTACCGCCACTCCTTGCCATTATGACAAAGAGTAAAGAGAATGCTAACAGCCCCAGGATGTCACTGAAGAATGAGAGCCAGATCACCTATCAGAGTGCTCTCGCATGCCGAAGGGCTAATGAGACATTATCAGGGGACTCTGTTGGACAATGTGTCCCGGGAGTGTTATAAGAACCTGCTTTGGCTGGCTTGACTGCCCTGTGCCAGTGGTCTCAATGGCAGTGGATCCACGAAACACAAATCTTGAGAGGCCGGGGCTTTGAGTTAGATTATAGACACTATGCACTAAATTTTCAGACCAGAGTTGTGCGTGCGCAGTGCTTTCAAGGCTAAGCCAGCCACAGTGAGTGTGGAACATGAGAAGACATACCTACCAGAGGCTGGTGGCTGCCTTTCACGGCTCTGGCTGTAACGGATTATTTTAAGGAAGAAGGAGAATGTGCACATGTTTGCTTGCAAGTGTGTGCACTTGCATAGATGCACGGATGCATTTGCATGGATATGTGTGTGCAACTGGATGTGTACATGTGTATGTCTATTATTGCATATTATGTGCATCATGTGTGTGCTCCCCCCCACTTGATAGAGTTTGTCTTCTCTGCCCATTAAAGAACCCAAAAAGTAGGAACTATCTGAAGCAAAACAGGTGGCAGAGAGAAATCTCAAGGTGCGCAGACAGAATCAGCTGGGGAAGGAAGGCAATGATGGGGGCTGAAGAAACGCATGCACACAGCAGACACACACACACCAAAAAAAAAAAGACTCACAACAGAGTGGGGACCCGAAAAAAAAAATCAAAAATCCAGTCGCTTCTCCAGGCTGGGGGCTTTTGAAGCCTCTGAAGAGTTTCCTCCCCGACTTTAGGGTCTGTCAGTTTAAAGACAGACAGGATGACTGATTGGACCACAGCTGCTGTGTGATAGTGTCTAACCTGGTCATCTGTCCGTCAGCAGGGGACCTGCTAGTAGGAGACAAACACCATCAGGCAGATGCTTCAGAGGGGAGCTGGTGAGACACCAGCTGCTGGGTGTCGTCCTTTCTGGTCTGAGGAGGATAGGAAATAGCCAGGCCACCAAGAAGTACACAAGGAAACATGAGGGAAACAAGCTGACCATCTTGGAAATTCACAGTTTATTACCAAGCCATGGCCCCTCTCACTCTCTGTCTGCCTACAAGGACATCTATCTAACTCCTAGTCTCTCACTTGCATGCTTGCATGTGATTGCAGCAATGTGTGTATGTGAGTCCTCACGTCCCTGCAAGAGTGGGCTTGGATGTGTAGGAGTGTGTGTTGACGTGTGTGAACATATTTTCTTTCATGTGTGCATTTTGAGCTTGCATGTATGCGCTTACATAGGTGTGTTGTACACTTGCATGCATGCATGTATGCGCTTACATAGGTGTGTTGTACACTTACATGCATGCATGTAGGCATGTGCACCATTTCACATACCCCTGTGACTCAGAATGGTCTCGCAGCCTTCCTCACAGCCAGAACTTCTCCCTTTGGTCAGGACAAGAAAACAAAGAAACCCTTGCTCTGTGCTTAAACTCTGTACTGAATATTTGATTCCAGATTTTTTTTCCCCCATGGAAGTATAATTTCTCCAGAAGCTACTTCTAACTGAATTCCAAATATTGATGTTAATTTTTCTAAAATAGAAATACTGAGTGGCCTTTTGGCTTACTCCCAAACTAAATAGCGTTTTAACTTTTAGCAGTTGGCCACTCTGGCTGAAACTCTGATGCCTGACAAGGCTGTGTGACTTAGCACACTCAGCTCACAGAAAAATAAACATCGGTAGCATCTTTGGGCTTTGCCAAGGATTTTGAAGAGCCATGAAGAACATGGTACATCCACACACACACCCCACAGAACAGAACGTCCCCGTGAAAGATGAGCATGCGCACTGTGTGGCTGCCTAGAAGCATCAAGCCATATGGCTTCCCTTCTGCCTCCCAGGGCTCTCTTTTGTCTTGCTGAAGACAGATTCAGGATCTGGGAGGAACTTGGGGTTTGGTTCCATCCCATCATGCTGTTATCAGGTAGCACTATGCCTAAAATGCTTCAATACAAACATTTATTTCATTCTTAAACTTTGCGTATGATTGGTTCAGCATACAGCTGTGTTCATTAGGAACCCTATCTTAAACCAACATTTCTTTAAGGCAGTTTAAAGAAATGGTCTTAATTTTTCCCTATACTCTAAGCTCAAGTTTAGTTTAATTTAGTTTACTTTTCTACAGAATCTCCCTAGGCAGGCAACCCAGGCTAGTCTCAAACTTGTGATCCTCCTGCCTCAGCTCCCAGGAATTTCTGGTATTCCAGGTGTACACTCCCACACTGGAATTTTAATAACACCTTAAAATAACACGGGTTATTATAAGAACCATTGGGAGGAGCCCGTCCCTGCACACTGACATCTGCTGGTCCTTTGTCTCTGGATCTCCGACGATGCTGGGGGCTCTTGTAGAACTGGAGCCCTTCAGAGCCTTGAATGCCTTTGGTCTCAAAACTACACAGACAAACTACACGCCACGTCTCCTTGCAAGAGTGTCAGCTCAGGAATGACTTCATCATGAATTCGACCCATCCGAGTATTAGAGTACAGACAGTTAGGTATACTGCATCTGTTTGTATTTTTGTTATTTTTGGCTCAGCGCATATGGACCACCTGTGGTAATAGACAAGTAAACATGAGTCACAATCCAAGAGCTGGGGACAGTTTGTATTTTTGTACTTTCCCACAATGGCAAAATGAGAGTACATCTCCTGATTGAGGAAACCCTCATAGCAATGCATATTTTCCCATAAGATTTTGTCAAAAGAAATCTTAAGGGGAGAAGGAAGGGGTCTTTTTAATTTCTTTATTCCGGATAACTTCATGTGCCTGTAAAGTGAGCTCCAGTGGAAGGGTTCGTTATTTCCAGCTGTCTCCCCTTGGCCGACATTGCCATGCCTCACCCCCCACCTACCCATCTGGTGCAGGGCTCTCTTACAAAAGAGTAGTTTTTGTGAGTCCTCCAAATTCTCAGGACACAGGCATCGAGGCCAGGAAGCACCTCCCACCATCATTGTTCTCCAGATGTGAACTGGACACAAACCACCATTGGAAAGAACATCTGGCGTAGATAGTGCAGTTGTAGGCTTCTAATTATTGGCCATTGATTTATCTGGGGACTTTCCTCATGCTGCCTGAATTTCAGTGCCTAGACAAACTTTATTAGCATATAGCCTTGGATACAGTCCTTTCAACACTAAGATTTGGGGGTTTTTTAAGAAGTAGAAAAGTTTCTGACTATCCACGTAGATTGACTATAAATTGGGAGGTCCTGCAAGATTGACCTGTTACATCCAAGCCAAAGTTGTTGCCCTTGTTGTCATGGAGATCTCACTAACTATCTCTGCTTCCTCTTCTCCCTGAAGAGTGGAGGAAATCTTCCCCTATCCCACAAAATAAGAACTTAGTTAAAGTGCACTATGCTGAAGCTGGAGTGTGGAAAAGAGAGCCACCAATGTCAACAAGGAGTCACAGTTTCAAAGACTGAACAAGTCCTTGCTGCTTATGCCTGCAGTGGGCTGTTTGTGCTTGTGACAGTGACTCACTGTCTGCCCTTGGTGACACCCCTTCCACCCAACACCCTGCCCTTAGGTGTTTTGTTTTTGTTTGTTTTTTTACTTTTTGTCAAGAAATTTAATAACTTTACAAACACTATTTCACTCACTCATTCATTAAAAAAGTTTTACAATTAAGTCTGTAATAAAACCACGTAGCGTTCACCAATGCATTCCAGCCCAGTTATACCCATGGAGTATAAGAAACCACTTTAAAACAGCAGTTTTCATTCCCATCAGGTAAGGGTATTAAACTGAAAATATTCCTTATAACAGGCTATCATCCAAGAAATCCACTTTACGTTACTGTGTAGCAGAATGATGTCTCTAGCACGGATATAGTCTGTCTCTGCAGTCTCTTTCACACCAGTTTAGGTATTTTGCTTAATAAATACCTTTACAGAGCATATCTCAGTTTTTCACAGAACTTTATAGTCCTTAAGGTATTTTCTAAAATCCCCCCATCATTGATCTTGGCGAGATTTTAATATGCTCCCGCTTTTGAGAGCAGAAATCTGAGACTCAGATAAAATACTCCAATCAATATTTGCTGAGCGTCTAATCATTGTGGCATGATGTGAAAGCCTGGGAACCAAAACCAAGATGCTGTGGGTGCTTCTCATTGTAATTCTTGTGAACAGTGGTGAGAAAACAGGGCACTGACAAATAACCGCAGACCCAAGTGCCACATGAGGCCCCACAGGATCAAAGACCCCTGCTTGGGAGGGAGCCCTCCTTAGAAATGGTGACATTGTTGGGAATTAAAGAGACATTAGCAATCACCACGGGTCAGTTTGAAACCATAAGAAGGAAACAGGAGGGCAGTAGACATATGTCATCCTAAGCAGAGGGATAGTATAAGATGAAACACCGAGCTAAGGGCACACGTGTGTTCTCTGTCTCCAAAGGCTGATGGATGGTGAGGACAGAACAAGTTGAGTTAGACTGTGCAGTGTGTTTGCTCGCGGCGACTCTTACACCCCGTTCTTTACACACAGAGAACACTCAGACCTCTGCTGCAGTTGTTTTGCTGTGGGGTGGTGATGATAGATGTGGTTGTTGCTGGACTTGTTGCTGGAGATGTTGTTGTTGTTAGTCTTACTATGGTTGCTGATGTTGTGGTTCGTGTTGTGGTTATTGATACTGTTGTGGATGTAGTTATAGATGCTGTGGTTGTTGATGTTGTTATTGTAGATGCTGTGGTTGTTGGTG
>NW_004949149.1:2202732-2217068 GCF_000317375.1 Microtus ochrogaster
GATGCTGTGGCTGCTGGTGTTGTTATTGTAGATGCTGTGGTTCTTGGTGTTTTATTGTAGATGCTGTGGCTGCTGGTGTTGTTATTGTAGATGCTATGGTTGTTGGTGTTGTTACATTGGAGCCTCCGGTGAGAGGGCAGAAAGTAGAGAAAAAAACAGATGGAGCTAGAGAGACTGGTAGTGGGGAGAAAATGTTGGAAATGATTGTTCCCATCCAAAATCAACAGATTTATTCAACAGTGAATTGGTCATTGTATAAACTGCCTTCTCTCAAGTTGAGTGTTGGTGAATTGGCTCGCTTCTGGCAGAGATGGCAAAAGTGAAGGGGTGAGAGAACAGAGAAAAGATATGAACTGTTTGGAGAAACTGGAGGATGGGGACAGCTCCCACCTGATAGTTCCAAGTGCAACTGTGATCTCAAGAGACAGCCCACACACAGCACTGCAGGTCTCTCTGTGCTCCTACTCACCCCTGGCCCCTGAGTTAAAGGACTCTGCTTTCAATGATCTGTGAGTATCAGCATGGTACTCACTCAGTGCAAACCTAGAATTCCCTTTCCTTGGCCTCAGCTGTCATGCTTTGCAGTCTCTGGAAGCAGGAAATCATGGGATCATCATCCTGCATGACAAAGAAGCCAACATACAAATCAAACAAACACACCAAGAAAATTTCATAGCAAGTTTAGACAGTCAATGCTACATATGAGAGTCTCCAATAAGAAAAGAGACAGAGGCCCATCTGGAAGAGAAGGGGACTAAAGGATTTGTATAATTTGTGACTAATCCCATGTTAAGAACATAGAGATATGTTTTACAGCTGATTTTTGGCTTACATTTTTAAAAAGTAGCCTCACCCTGCATGTGTGCGTGCATGTATGTGTGTGTGTGTGTTCACGTGCGTGTATCCTCCCTGTATTTTCCCAGTGAGTAAGATTCTGTTCTCTTTCTCACTTCCCTATCATGTTTGTAAACAATGCACGAGACTGACGATAATTAGCAGGATGCTGGCTCCATCCTGTGTGGGAGAATAAACTCTCTACATAAAAAGAAGTCCCAGTTTTATGATTATAAAGAAAGATCGTGTATTCCTCCTGACTAGTTATCTAAATATAGATAGAAAGTTTGCTGCACTTGAAATTCAATCTTTTTTTTAAAGATTTATTTATTTATTATGTATACAGTGTTCTGTCTGTCTGTATGCTTGCTGGCCAGAAGAGGGCACCAGATCTCAATACAGATGGCTGTGAGCCACCATGTGGTTGCTGGGAATTGAACTCAGAACCTCTGGAAGAGCAGCCAGTGCTCTTAACCTCTGAGCCATCTCTCCAGTCCCCTGAAATTCAATCTTTATACTTATATCTAAAAGAAACCTTTAGAAAGGAAACGTGGGACGATCTGTTCATGACAATGAAACTACATATATATGAAGCCACATAGAAATGTCTTTCAACAAAGCGGCTTAAAAACTAAACAGTGAAACAATGAGCTTAATTTTACATTCTGACAATATTTAGGCTACCGACATTGCATCTCTAAAGCAAGGATTGCTCTGAGGTGGGTCGTTCTTGCTTCCTGCAGCCCAGTGCCGACTGCATGGACGACCTGCCGATTGATTTCGAGGGCTCCCTGGGAGGCCCACCCACCAATCAGATCACGGGCGCCAGTGACACGACAGTGAACGAGAGTTCAGTCACTTTGGATCCTGCAGTGAGGACAGTGGGAGCCCTGCAGGTGGTTCAGGACCCCGACCCTGCACCCCAGGAGGGAGAAGCCATCTTTACAACAAACGGTAAGTACTGTGTCGATCTTGGTGACTTGGATCATCACCAGCAGAGGTATCACCTCACAGGGATTGGGAACAATAATGCCTATCGTTGTGTAATGGTTGACAGGGCCAACTTGATAGAATTTAGAATCACCTAGAAGGCAAACCTGTGGAAGCCGGTGAAGAACGATCTAGATTAGGTCAGTGTCTGGGCACACCTGTGAAAGCCTGTCTAGATCAAGCTCACTGATCTGGGAGGACCCTCTTTAACTATGAGTGGTGTCACACCAGGGACTGGGGTCTTAGCTAAATAAAAAGGAAGCAGAGAGCTGAACAATAACTTTGACTGATCTGGGCTGTGATAGCTGCGGCGTCAGACACCAATGTCAGGGGCACAGTTTCCACCGACATTGAACCTGTTGTGTATGGGAACAGAGCCTCTTTGAGAGCGCCTGTGGCTATAGAAGCTGGTCTGACCTATGTGCAGTGGCGGCTTTCCCAGTGATGGGACACTCGGCTGTACATAGCACATCTTTCTTTGAGTGATTTGATTAAAAGAAAAGATCCTACTATGTTGCCTGAGCTAACCTCGAATGTCTGAGATGAGCAATGCATCAACCTCCGGAGTAGCTTGGGCTACAAGTGTGGGCTGTTGTTTATGACATACCCTGGATGGGCATTGTTAGGTGTTTCCTGGCTATCCACATGTCACCAAGTCCTGGGCTGTTTGCTGGCAACTGTCCTAAAAGTATTTAAATATCTGCATGATATTGAAGCTAAAGTACCTACTATTTAGTCAAATATAGTAAGAGATAAAAGCCTCAGGCGCTCTAAGAAAATCAGCATACAAATTAGCTGAGTTAAGTTTAAAGCTAAAGAGTGGGTGGATAATGTAGTTTTAAATAGAGTGTATTTTTTCTTGTGTAGAAGCAACATATTCACTATGGAAAAGTATAAAGGCAAATTGAATCATCTTAGGTTATTTCCATTGAAGCCAACTTCTTTTTTTTTTATGTATTTGTGATTTTCATAGGATCTGTAAAAATAGGCTAAGATGTAAAGACTGGTATTTTTCTGATTAACTATATAATCTTAATTATCGGAAGATTGAAAGATAAAACAATTTCAAAGAAACCTCAGGTGGGGTATCACAATCCAGAAATTATTACTTTTAATAATAGGCTCTATTTCCTTTTTCTCTTTCTTTTTGGCATGTGTTGTTGGGGGGCGGGGGGGTGGCTCATGTGCCACAGAGCTCATGTGGAGGTCACAGGGGAGCTCGGCAGAGTTGGTTCTCTCCTTTCACTATGTGGGTTGTAGGGATCGACCTCAGGTTCTCAGGCTTGGTGGCCAGCACTTTGCCAGCTGAGCAATCTCCCCTGCCCACAGTGCAACCCTGAGACACGGACATCTGAGATTCCTTAAAAATCACTGTGCTCCCATCGTTGGCACAGTACTGATGTCGGGAAGCCACGCTTCCGATGTGATGGGATCTGTCCAGGGCACGGTACAAAAGTGTAAATGGGTAACACCCACTTGATTAACCTATTTTATTTAGCCAAATATATCTAAAGTATTTTATATTCTTTTTTCTTGTAATTGGGCTTCAGAATGTGGGATGTGGTCCATACTTTCTGTGTGTTTGGATTTAGCTGGCTAGCCACATCAGGAGTGCTTGGTGGTCCTGTGTGGGTGACAAGTGGCTTGTCACGTACAGCGTATAGACAGAGACTCTCGGTACTGCAATAGAACCTTGAAGACTGATAGTTCCTGGTTTTGTTTGTTTGATTTTGTTTTAGAACAGGGATTTTCTGTGTAGCCCTGGCTGTCCTGGAACTCATTTTGTAGACCAGGCTGGCCTCAAACTCAGAGATCCACCAGCCTCCGCCTCCCAAGTGCTGGGATTAAAGGCGTGTGCCACCACCGCCTAGTGTTGTCCGTGTATTTAGTCAGAATAAGCTTCTAATTTCTGCCATTGGAAAACTACAGCCCAGAGGAGCGAACATCTGACCAGGCCCGCAATAAGTTCTCTTGCAGTGAGCAAGTGGGCCTGGTTTTCCTATTACTGGCGTCGGTTGTCACCTTGGACATCTGGGCACTGATGAACTCCATGAGGAGCATAGAGGAGAGACCCTTGCCAGCAGTCCAAAAATATTTATGCCACGGGCATTTTGTAAGCACATGTAAAAAGAAAAAATAAAAAGTAGGTCATTCTCCTTGCACTGGAACGGTTGTTGGTTGACCAGAGACAACGCGTGACCAGCTGCACTCCTTAGCATGACTCCGTCACACGCTTCTCACCGACCTTAATTAAGCCCAGGTAACAAATGAAAAAGAGTTTTCATTTAATGTGATTAAATAGTATCTAAAATGAAATAGGTATACGCTGTGAGCTAAAACCCATCCTCAACAAAATAGAAAATCACAGTCTACAGCCATGTGATCCGTAACCCTCGAGCTCTGTGAGTAAAGTAGAATAGGAGCGTGCAGGTCAAAGCAGCCATTGTTAGATCGTCTACTGAAGGCTGTGAGGGAAAAGGGTTCAGTGTAGGCTGAGAGCAGGGACGTTCTGCTCACAGCGGGAGAGAAAAATGCTGTGTAGTTTCAGACGCAAGCTTTGGAGAAGGAGAAGAGAAGCGGCTGGTGACTCAAACGGGCAAGCCTGTGGGCAGAAGGCCGACTCAAACGGGCAAGCCTGTGGTCAGACGAAGGCCGACACAAACGGGCAAGCCTGTGGTCAGAAGCCGGCGGGCAGCATGGACATGTTTGGAGCGATCCCTTCCTTAGCACAGCAATTGCATGATTCCCACAAAGTCGTTTTCCTAAGCCGTCTCCTTCCAAATTGTTTTATTTACTTAGATTGAACAGAAATGGACAAACAAAATGACTATAGATGCCTTAAGGGGAGAGCTCTCTGTAAAGATTTCCTAGTTTCCTAGCAGCATCATCAAACTAATCAGTTAATGAACAAGCATACATCTGCCGCTGCACGCGTGATGACTCCCGTTCCCATCAACGCCGTTCCCACCTCTCCCTCTGCTGTCTGACGGTTGGGGCTCAGTGCAGAGGGTTTGCTTTGCACTTGGGGTTCAGTGCGGAGGGCCATGGGTATGGCTCAAGTTTAATTCCTAGCACAACAACAAGAAGACTGTGGATGGGGTATAAATCACAAGCAAACAGCCACAAGGAGACCTTGGTATCAAATTATCCTCTCCCTTACATCTACACAAACCGGGGAATACAGAAAACGAAGAGCTCAGAGCAGTTTACAGATGCGTAGCAACAGGCGACCGACGCCCTTTGAAGCCTGGTTCATACAGCCACTCCCAACAGTCTCGTGAGGCAAATATTATTTTCAGCCTCCCCTGACTGATGTGAATGTGGAGGCTTTGAGAGATGGAAGGAATTAATTGATCAAGGGGCATACACTAGTGACAGGCGCATCTGGAACTCAAGCCAAGCTGCAGACCAAGGAAGCACAGGGCAGACCAGGGGACGTGTCCTGGCTCGCTCGCCTTTCATTTAGTATTGGTCACTTCTTGCCTCTTCAGATCTCCCCAAAGCTCCAGACTTTGCTCAGTTCCATGCGGTCCTGTCCTTCCCACCTCCTACTGTCCTTCCCACCTCCCTTCCCGTCATCCTCTGAGCAGACGGAGCTGCTGTACTATGATGGTCAGTGTGTGGCCATCCGACCAGCACTCCCGGCAGGACGGTGGAAGCCACTGAAGATGGGACGATCTGGCATTAAGGGATCATCTGTGGCTCCCAGGAAAGGGAGAACGAGAACAAAATGATTTAAAGAACCACAAAGTGCCTGTCTTGTAATTCTGGTCCTGGCAGGAAGGATTCTCCATTAGCTGTGCTTGGTGCTCTGTTGTCATTTTTTTTTTTTTTTTGATTTTTCGAGACAGGGTTTCTCCGTAGCTTTTTGGTTTTTGTCCTGGAACTTGCTCTTGTAGACCAGGCTGGCCTCGAACTCACAGAGATCCACCTGCCTCTGCCTCCCAAGTCCTGGGATTAAAGGCGTGCGCCACCACTGCCCAGCTTCTGTTGTCATCTTGATGTAACAGCTGCATCACGTTCTCCTTGACCTCAAGTCCTAACCGGGTGTTCAGATACCCCCTCAGCACTCTCTACCTGCAGGCCTGGCCACACCAAACCCTTAGCTCTGACTCCCAAGAACTAACTGCAGATGGTTAGGTTTGCTTCCCCTGGGGGAAAGGGTGTCTTAGGAACGAAGGGCAACACAGCTAAACAATCATCCCCAGGCGTCGGGAGACTCCAGAGGGGAGCCAGGAATGACGCTGAGGGAGAAGGCTTATTGCACCTCCCTAAATCCCCCAACCTCCGGTTGGCATCGTCTCAGGAAATTCTTAAGCCTTTCTTTTATTTTTCAAGAGGGTGGCTGACTCCATAATCTGCTTCCTTCTTTTCTTATTGAAACACTCCAAAGGCCTGTGAGAAAAAGATCTGCCTCAAAAGGCTGCCTGAGAATCGTGATCCGCTTGCCATCCTGCCACATCCCGCCACAGTCAACCCAAGTGGAGAAGGACAGAGATGGGCAGGGTCATGAAATCTCAGACGCCCAGAACATCCTGAGAAGCACTGGGCATGACCAGGAGTGCTAATCTTCACAGAAGGAAGCGATGCATGTGAGCATGTGCAGAGTCTCCAGGCACTTGGCCAACGGAAGTATAAGGTGGAAGGGATTCCCTCTGGAAAGTGCCATTTGTAACTTCCTGTCAGCTTCATCCGTTTAATACACACGGCCCATAACACCTTCATGATGCAGTTTTATTTTTGTTTGACTCATGAATAAAATGTACTGCATAAGTATACTACCCTGACCCTCCCACCCTTGCCGCTGAACAAATATTCCAGCAGCCCCAAGGGCTATCTATTTCGTCTTAGGTAACTGACAATTAAGAATCTCAAATTTATGGGGCTGGGGTGGTACACAGCTTTAATTCCAGCACCTGGGAGACAGAAGCAGGTGGATCTCTGTGATCGCAAGGCAAGCCCGGTCTACAGAGTAAGTTCCCAGATAACCAAGACTACACAGAGAAACCCTGTCTCAAAAAAAGAGTCTCAAACTCAAATCAAGAGAAAATTTTGTTTTCTCTTGGACACTTTCTGTCCCAATTCTTGTACCTCACAAGAGAAGGATCTGTGTTGGTTATTCTCTGGGGTCTCTGAATCCTGTACACCCCACAGCCAGTTGGTAGCCAGGGTTTCTTATGGTCCCTCATCCTTCCAGGAGGGCTCTTAGGACGGGGTAAATGAAGGCGCACATATGCCACAGTGTGCTTGTGGAAGTCAGAGGCCATCAGAGGTTTGTCGTCTCCTTCTGCCTTGTTTGAGGCAGGTCTCTCTGGTAGTTGCTGCTGTGTGTGACAGGCTCCCTAGCCTGTGAGCTTCAGGAACCCTGGGTCTCCACCTCCCACTATTCCAAAGGCCTACTAGGATTGATGAAGCGTGCTACCAAGTCCAGCTTTTAACATGAGCTCGAACTCAGGTCCTTGCTGTGCACAGGAAATGTTTTACCCACCCAACTCTCTCCCCAGTCCTTTTCTTCTGCTTCTTCGCTGCTCACATCTGTTCGAGAGAATGAAGCAGGAAGTGTCTCAGAAGACACAAAAGTGCCTGGGTGTGTCAATACTCTCTATCTGCAAACTGCACACTTAGCTGGTGTCAACTATGAAATTGCTCATTTAGAAGAACTTTGAGGTACGCAAGTCCTTTAATGGGGAATAGAAACACGCACATGCCCCACCCCATGAGTGTGTATTAGTACACACACACGTGTGTGTGTGTGCCGTTCATACTCTGCAAAATGCACTCACAAGACAAAAGTCACTGCTGAACACGGAAATTGCCGTATTTGAAAGTGGTTGTGACATATCAACTCCAGCAACTGTCACAGGGACCTGCCCAGATCCTCCAGAGACACATGCTTCAAGCTAATGATGGACAAAAACTTCCAGAGAGGTATGGATTCCCTGCCTCTGATTCAGAATGCTCAGTGGACAGCTCTCTGGGAACTGGTCAGGCTGAAATGTGTGTTCTGTTTTGTTTTGCTCCTTAATCAGTCCAGAAGTGACATTCGCTTCCATTTTGGAAGTCCCATGAATTTTTTAATGATCACTTGATTAATTGCTTGGAATATCAGCACTGCAAATTCCCAAGGCCTGCTCTAACCTCAACTTGGATGTAAACACAAGACGGAGACTTGCTGTGGACTTTCCCGGGGAAGCTGACCTTGAACTCTGTGGCTCCAGTCACCTTAGGGACTGGTTTGAACATCACAGCATATTTCAGATGCACCTCTGTACTGCTCGGCTTGGGCAAAGTAACCGTATTCAGAGTTCTGTGTGAGTATGAAATCTGGGTGTGTTCAGAAATAAGCACACCGAGACGAAGCAGATCAGTGTCTATGAGGGAGATGCCAGTGCGAGTAGCTGCATCTGCTTCCCTACCTGACATTAAAGCCAGACTTCTCAGGGTAGCTGCTCTTGACAATGGATTAGTACACAGTCGACTATGGATTAGTACACCCTCAACTATGGATTAGTATGCCCTCGACAATGGATAAAACACGCACTCGACTATGGATTAGTATGCCCTCGACTATGGATCAGTATGCCCTGAGAGATCCCTCGGTGCCCACAAGACGCACAGTTTCCCAGGCAAGATGAACACTTTCAACTTGGGTGCATGTTCCACTGTGGCACACAAAAGAGCCAGTCAGCTCACCTCAGGTGAGAGACCCCACCGCCTCCTCCTCGCAGGAAACCGGCAAGCCATAGTGGACTACTTTTGTACAAAACAAAGTGTTTGCAGCTGGCGAGTCCGCTCCAGACAGGCCTCTCTGTTTCTCGGTATGCCAGGTCCCCGGAGCAGCATGGGACCCTGTTCCACAGCCCTTCAGCTCAGGGCCAGACTCAGCAGAGGCACAGCTGTGGCCAAGAGCAGAGAGCCTTGCAGCCAGCAAATGCCTTAGCCGTCAAGTGCACCCAGATGGAGGCTGTCAGGTCCTCAATCCACCAGGCTTTCCATAACAACATTCCTCCTCAATTAAAAACACTTGCCAGTCTCAAAAAGTCCACTTGGGGCCAGACTCCCAGGGTTCTCCTGTCTTGTGCGTCGGGTGCCTCTGACAGGGAAAATTGACAATCTGCAGATTCACAAACAGCCCGAGAGAAAATTAATCAATTTTGACTGCAGAGTGCCACTTGAAGCGCTGTGTCTATTTCTGACACACACTATCCACCCAGAAGAAACCTGTCCCCCAGGGACACTCCGCAGACAGATGGAACCCATTTGCGGCTGGGACTTTTGTCGCGGGTGCTCCTAGCTGCTCTGGGACAACACCATCTCTAATTTGAGTAATTCCTCACAACGCTGTCTCACTTTTGATACGTTGTACTGCTCCAGCAGCTGTTACCAGAGCAAGCTGGGGGCAGGGCCAAGGAGTAGACTGGCACTTTTCCAAAACCTGCCACCCTGAACAGGAAGTCAGTAGCCCTGCTGGTCCTGGCTGGAAAGCATGCTGGCGGGCCAGTGATTCCTGAGTGTCTCAACAGCACCGGGTATAAATGACATTTCTGCTTGTATTTCAACTGTCAAATCATTCAAAGACTGAGAAAGCGAGGATAGGGGAGGACGCCTTTTGGATAACATAATGATGGCATAACAGGTCAGAGGCCGGAGGTTCAGTAAGTCACAGAACTATAGGGGAAAAAGAGAACCAGTAACTGCATTCCAAGAGCTACTTAGAGAAACAGATACCAAGGGAAGGCTATTAGCCACAGGCAGGAAATTGAGCCTTCTGCCTGGTTTGGCCTCTAGTTATTGCTGTGACTTTGGGCAAATCACAGTACCCTCTTTTCCCTCAGGCAGTTCCTGACAACATTTCCAGGGCAGTGACTCTGTTTATAGGCAGTCCCCTGTCTCAGGAGGGCTTGGACTCTTACGAGGACATCTCAAGACCTTGCATCCTCACTTCCAAGGTCTCCCTGTCGTTTCTCCTCCCAGCACCTCTGAAGCAACCCAGTGAGAGTTGCACCCTCTTCCTGCTCCAGGCCACCTTTTCAAGACTACAGAAGATCTCTGTGACATTCATTGTCTGTCCAGCTTCAAGTAAAGTGAACAGGGGGGGGGGGGCAAAGACTGCATGCAGAGGCAGCTGGAAACGCAGCACAGTTGCCATTGGTCCAAGCTGCAGCCTGGGTTCTTTCTAGGAGCCTCTACCTATAGGGCAGCTTTGCCTTTATGCTCCAAATACCAGCATATATATCTGTATGTTATGCCATACAGCTGTAACATGAAGGACCTGGCTTGTTGTTGTTGGGGTTTTCTGTCCTCCCACCAGGTCCCCTCAACTGTTTATCCCCAAAGAAAATCACACACAGGTCTCCATGAATTATAAAGCCGATTGGCCCATTAGCTCTAGCCTCTCACTGGCTAACTCTCACATCTCGATTAACCCATTTTTCTGATCTATTTTAGCCATGTGGCTCAGTACCTTTTTTCAGTGGGGCAGATCACATCCTGTGACCTGGGCAGGAGTGGGAGGAATCAGCTTCCTCCTTCCCAGAATTCTTGTGTTCTTATTACATCATTTCTACCTCCTCTCTGGTTTTCCCGCCTATATTTCCTGCCTGGCCAATCAGTATTTATTTATAACATGACTGACAGAATACAGACAATCCTCTCGTACCACTTCCCCCTCTTTAAAAAAAAAAAGAAAAAGAAAAAACAAACAAAGGAAAATATCCATAGTCCATTTTTTGGGAATGTGGGCATAGTATTTCAGGCTACTTCCAGATGGTTGGGGCTCTGATAATCTTATGGGGACCTAAAGAAAATTTAGAGTTATGATCAAGTCCTGACTGAAGTATCCTGTGAGTCTTGATCATCTCAGGCAGCAGTCTTGAACCTGTTCTGGATGAAGAACTCAGACATCTGGGCCATCTGTTTCTGCCAGAGATTTCTCAGGTGGCCTTCCTTGATCAAAGCTGATTTTTCTTAACTCTGAATAAATCCACAGCCTCTCATTTTCTGTGGAAACAGAAGCAAAATCTCTTCTCCAAAGTAACATACCTTTTGACTTCAATTTTGAAGCCAAGGTATTTGCAAAAATACCTATCTTGGATTAATTCTGCAGCATTTATAAGCAAATATCTTTTAGCAGCTGTTGCTCCTTCCTCAGCATTTAAACAATTTAAAGAGAGCATAATAACATACAGTATCAAGATTCTCTGTGTATTTTCCATCTTTACGTGGCTTTATTTTAACCTCTATTTCCTTGATTTTTACTTTCAACTTTTGGCTTTTTGAGACAGGTTCTCTGTATATCTTTGTCCTGGAATTCCCTCTGTAAACCAGGCTATCTTTGAACTCACAGAGATCCATCTGTCTCTGCCTCCCAGGCTTGCTTCTTTCTTTCTTTCTTTCTTTCTTTCTTTCTTTCTTTCTTTCTTTTTCTTTCTTTCTTTTTTTAAAACTTTAATCTTTAGTCTGTATATATTTTTAACAAATTGTAAACCATTTAGAGGTTTTCTTTCTCTTTGAATCCCTCTTTACTGTATATCTCTCTTTTTTTGACCACATGGGTCTTTAATTTGTTAAGGAATATGGAAAAGTTTTTCTGCCACAATTCTACAGGGAGCTTCAAGGTCCTTGCCAGGAAGCAAGCTGCAATAGTAAACAACAGTCAAAAGCTCCTATGGAGTTTTTTTGCCAGGAAGCAAGCTGCAACAATGTATCCATAGTTCCATAGTCCAGACAGCCCGCTTGAGAGGGTCAGAGTTTTCCCTGGCAGGATGGCCCAGAAAGCCTCCATTTTAAAACAGCAGCTTTTTTTTCCTGCTACAGCTGAAAACGAAAAATGGTTTATTCAAGTCTTCCCCAAGCTTTCTCAGGCTTTCTGTGGATGCAGTTATCCACGTGGGCGCCATTCTGTAACATGGATGGGCCTGGCTTGTTGTTGGGGTTTTTGTCCTGCCCGGTACCCCCCAGCTATTTAGTCCCAGAGAAAAGTCACACATAGGTCTCTATAAGTTATAAAGCTGATTGGCCCATTAGCTCTAGCCTCTCACTGGCTAACTCTCACATCTTGACTAACCCATTTTTCTGATCTATGTTAGCCATGTGGCTCAGTACCTTTTTTCAGTGGGGCAGATCACATCCTGTGGTCTGGGCAGGAGTGGGAGGAATCAGCTTCCTCCTTCCCAGAATTCTCGTGTTCTTATTACGTCGTTTCTACCTCCTGTCTGATATTCCCGCCTATATTTTCTGCCTGGCCAATCAGCGTTTATTTATAACATGACTGACAGAATACAGAAAATTCTCCTGCACCATACAACTATGTTCAATGTTGAATGTATGTATGCATATGTGTGTGTGTGCATAAGTGATTGATGAATACATGATAGACAGATACATGTGATTGATGGATGGATGATGTGTAGGTAATAGATAAATGGATGAAGTGATTTGTTTGTGGGGTTTTGCTTTGTTTGGGTTTTGAGGGGGTCTTGGGTTGGGGGGGGGATTTTTGGTTTTTGTTGGTTGGTTTTAGTTTTGGTTTTTCAAAACAGAGTTTATCTGTATAGTCTTGGCTGTCCTGGAACTTGCTCTGTAGACCAGACTGGTCTCAAACTCACAAAGATCCGCCTGCCTCTGCCTCCTGAGTGCTGGGATTAAAGATGTGTCCCACCACTACCCAACCCAGATACAGAGAATTTAAGGTAACCCACAGTAGTGATAAAGGGTGAGGGAGATTGTATTATGGTACGTACATTGTATTTTGCCTGCTAATGAAAAAAATTAAATATACATCTTGAAAGCATTGAGGCTGGAGCACAGATCACTGTATCTAATTTTGTGGATGAACACTGTGACCCTAACCCCATGGGACACAGGTCCACAGTGATAAACTAGTCCCAAGTCATAAGCAAGAAGGGTGACTAGTGCCTTGAGGAAATGGACTGATACTCTATTATTTATGCTTATTGATGTGGCACATACTGTACAGCAGAGACGGGAGGAAAGGCAGCGATGAGAGATGAAGGAACAGAGGCAGCCGCAGTGGGAACTGCCCTGGAGAAAGGCTCCAAGGCCTAGCCAAGTAGAAATTTCTGCAAGAACCCTAGTAATGTCATGAAACCAAATGCTCAGAAACCACTGTAAGCTTCGTAAAGCTCTGGAGTCTTGTTTTGAATTGTCAGCATGACTCTTAATTCTTGATAATAATGCAGACTAAATGCAGATAATCCCATCAAGAGATAATTTGGCATTGGACTAACTTCATGACTTTTGTTGTTGTTGATGGTGGTGGTGGTAGCTGTGTGTGTGCGTGTATGTGTGTAGGATACCAGATGTCCCATTCCATCAATCTCTGACTTGACTTCTTTGCTTGATAAAGGGTCTCTCATTGAGCCTGGAGCTAGGCTGGGAGCCAGCAAGCCCCACTGATCCTCCTGTCTCTGCATGACACAGCGGTTATGGGCACATGCAGAGCCACACCCAACTTTTTATATGGGGATTGGGGATTCAAACTCAGCTCCTTATGATTGCATAGCAAGCACTCTTACTCACTGAGGCATCTCCCCAGCCCTGCAATTTCTTGATAGACTGTTCATGTATCCCCAAGGCCTAATAGCAGTAAGCTAGATCCTAAGCCATTTGCTTGTGGGGTTGAGAGCTGACGTCACCCCGTTCTTCTCAGAATTGCATTAGCTCTGGAGCCAGAGCTGCAGGGTTGCTTGTAGTTATTTATCTTCTCCCTAATTGATCATGGGAGAACTACTGAGACATTAACCACAGCCCTTGTGATCAGGATCTCACTGCAAATACTGCCCTCCCCGTAGCATTGCTCACAAAGCCTCTCAGGTCATCAGCATCAGCACCGCTCAGCCCACCAATCAATCAGCCACCATCAGAGTCAGGTCGTAGGAAGCTCTCCATGTGGAGCTCTGTACTGCTTACATGACCTGAGTAGCCCTAATCTGAGAGACTTGAGACCAAAAGTGTTGTGAATTTCAGATGTTTTTCTAATTTTGGAAGACTCTTTGCCTATACATAAAATGGTATTGTGAGAAAAGCACCCATGTCTAACCATGAAATGTCTTTGTTTTTCATACAGTCCGTTCTCACACGGCCTAATACAATTGCAGTGTGCCTACGTCTGGCTTATCAGCTGTGAAAGTCTCCACCCCTGGCATCATGCACATGCTCAGAGCATCTTGCATCTCATAACTGGGCCTTAGTGATGTTCAAACCATATTTAATAGATAGTGGCTCTACCAATAGCTTCAGGTAGTTCTTTGAGAGCATTGACTCAGACAGCTGGTTTATGGATTCACTGATCGGTTCAGATCTGCCCAGTCTTTGCTGTAATAAGCTGGATTTCAGAGGACAGCTCAAACAGAAAGGTTAAAATGCCCATTGACATATGTCTCCAAATATAGAGCAAACAACTCTCTCTCTCTCTCTCTCTCTCTCTCTCTCTCTCTCTCTCACACACACACACACACACACACACACTAAAGAGAGAGAGAGAGAGAGAG
>NW_004949149.1:2217168-2219591 GCF_000317375.1 Microtus ochrogaster
CACACACACACTAAAGAGAGAGAGAGAGAGAGAGAGAGAGAGAGAGAGAGAGAGAGAGAGACCTCTAAAAATGTCCAACTCATCAGATTCCCCTGTGGCAGTCCTTACTGCAATTTCCACATCCCTTTGGGATGGGACACCTGATTTTTGACAAAAAAGCAAAAAATTATCAAGTGGAAAAAAGAAAGCATATTTAACAAATGGTGTTGGCATAACAGAATATCAACATGTAGAAGAATGAAAATGTCTATCACCATGCACAAAACTCAAGTCCAAATGAATGAAAGACCTCAACATAAAGCCAGCCACACTGAACCTTATAGAAGAGAAAGTGGGACATACACTTGAATGCATTGGCACAGGAGACCACTTCATAAATATAACCTCAACAGTACAGACACTGAGAGAAAAAAATTAATAAATGGGACCTCCTGAAACTGAAAAGCTTCCCTAAAGCAAAGGACACGGTCAACAAGACAAAATGACAGCCTACAGAATGGGAAAAGATATTCACCAACCCCACATCAGACAGAGGTCTGATCTCCAAAATATACAAAGAACTCAAGAAGCATGTAATCCAATTTAAAAAAATGGAGTGCAGACCTAAACAGGGATGGGAAAATCATGGAGAACACTTCTGGAAATAAGAAATATACTGTGCTGTAATGATTTAATCAAACTCTCCTCCCCATATCTATGCCAGGCTCATGTGTGTTTTTATCAGTTGGGATACCCATCCCTCATATAGGCATGTCTGCAACATTAGCATAAGTGGGGACTAGGCAGACTTCTCACTCCAGAAGCCTCCCTTTGAACGTACAACAGGAAGCAAAGTGAGAGTCAGGGCCAATTCCCATGTCTCCATACACTCTTGTACACACTCATGCACACATGCACAACATGTACAAGGCTGGAAAGATGGCTCAGCAGTCAAGAGCATCATCCTGAGTTCAAGTGTCAGTACCCACATGGTGGCGCACAACCATCTGTAACGAGATATGGCACCCTCTTCTGGCCTGAAGGTAGGCATGCAGATAGTGCATCATATACTTAAAATAAATAAAACTTTAAACATTGTTGAAAAGAAAAAGAAAGAAGCAATGGGTAAAATCCTGCGGTGAAACAACGCGTGCTCCTGCCCATGAGCCAACAACACGTGTAGCTAGTACTGCCCTGGAAACCAATGTTCACAGCAGGGAGAAACAATTAGGACAGTCATAGGATGGGGTCCCATCGAAAAGATTGAATAAAACAAATTCTTCATTTCTGTAAATAAAGATTTATACCTCAATCCAAGCTGTCAGTGCAGAAGCCTTGACTTCTCTCAAGCACCTGCTGTGCAGCAAGAGCAGTGGAGCAGATATTTTAGGGAAAATCGTGCCGTGATGACACAGGCACTGTTATTTAAATAAGAGGTTAATTAGAAAACTGGATTTGACAAATCAAATCAGGGCAGAGCAGGGCATTAAAGAAAGAAAGAATCAGCCCTGCTATAAAGCTAGCACGCAATTCATGCAGAGGAGTGAATGAATATATAGAACATAGTCATACGTGAGCATTTGTGAAAATGTGTGTGGACGCCTTCCAGGGTGCAAAAACATGCATGCTTATATACAGATTGATATGTGTGCACGCTTATAAATGTATATTGCATAGTAGGCATATGTGCCTAGAACAGTACTTATACAGACATAGATTGTATAATAAAATATGTGGATATAGAGAGAGTATATATAGAGATACATACACACACACATGACCTACCTATACACATACACATATGCAAGCATGTTTACCCAGGACCTTCCATCTTATGCCACAGTGGTTGGACATGTCTCAGCAAGGCTACTTGCTGTGATTCATGATTGCTTCTGGTAATAAAACTGTAGCTCATCAGAGACAGAACTCCAAGATCTAATTTGCATATCCTCTTTTTCTTCTGAGGGCCTGAGGACTCCAGCGTCTGCAAAGCAGTTCCTAACTTTAGGTATTGACCAGACCTCACCACAGAACCACTTCATCTGATGAGGCATCAGAAAGTGGAGTGAGACCTATAGGGTGCTAGCGAGTGAAGTGTGAGTGTTTGATGGACATTAGGGAAAGGGACTGATGTCATCTGATCCTAATGTATATCTCCCCCAAGAAGCTCTGGGCCACAGGTCTTAGTCAAAGCCCAGCCCTGCCACCTGCTGCCTATGTAACTTTGGGCAAACAGTTCATCCTTTCTTTTGCTGATCTGGGATAAAGGAAGTAATAAGGATGTCTCAGCATGTCATGAAAAGATGCAAGGGCACTTGGTCCACAGACTCACCATCGAATAAATACCATGTGCTCAGGATCTTGCAGAGAACTTTGCATATTTTAATTAATCTTTAAATACCACCCCCAACACACACACACACACACACACACACACACACCAT
>NW_004949149.1:2219830-2222905 GCF_000317375.1 Microtus ochrogaster
CACACACACACACCATGGTATAAGCATCCCCACATACACACACACACACACACACACACACACACACACACACACACACACCGCTTTCTCTCCTAGGTCCTGAACCCAGGCCTTGCACACACTGGTCAAGTGCCCTACCATTGAACTGCATGTCTAGCCCTGTGCTCAGGCTTTCGTACACGAGGAACTGAGCTGGGCACACTCTAGAAATCACAATGAAGGTTGCATAGACTTGCCAGATGCACCAGATGCAATGGTTCACACCCCTGACCTCAGCACTCAGGAAAAGAGGAGGA
Source organism: Microtus ochrogaster (assembly GCF_000317375.1). Taxonomy (NCBI): domain Eukaryota; kingdom Metazoa; phylum Chordata; class Mammalia; order Rodentia; family Cricetidae; genus Microtus; species Microtus ochrogaster. The sequence goes on from NW_004949149.1 coordinate 2,220,127, forward strand.
CTGTGAGCTTGATCCTGTCTCAAAACAAGCGAGATACACTGTAGGATCCCTGTGGGGCTGGAATATGCATGTTTTTGTCACCATTGACAAGCAAACCCAGGTTCATTCTGGTACCCAGAGTTCCTCAAGTGCAGTCTGTACACCCACTTGGGCTATAAATGGACTGAGTTTCTTGGCCTTCACAAATCTTCACAAAGAGCAAATGGAGAACTGACATTTTTATCAGGCCTCCCATGTCAGTGAGATTTTCATTCTATAATGAAATACCTGAGATTGGCTGACTTTATTTTTTTAAATATTTATTTATTATGTATACAATATTCTGTGTATATGCCTGAAGGCCAGAAGAGGGCACCAGACCTCTTTACAGATGGTTGTGAGCCACTGTGCGGTTGCTGGGAATTGAACTCAGGACCTTTGGAAGAGCAGACAATGCTCTTAACCACTGAGCCATCTCTCCAGCCCCCTGGCTGACTTTATAAAGAAAATATTTATTTATCCCACAGTTGGGAAGGCTCCAAGTCGAAACAGCATGGCTAATGTTCTTACAAGGGGACCCACGACACTCCAATCACTTTGTGGTGGATGGCAGGAGCCTTGTGAGAGGGGGAGATCCTGTCATCAAACAGGAAAAGAACGAGGCTTCCCAATTCCCCTTGAGAACCCAGCTCTGAGTGACTTAAGGATCTCCCACTGGGCCCACATCTTAAAGGGTCCCCAGCTCTGAGTGATGTAAGGATCTCTCCCATTGGGCCCACATCTTAAAGGGTTCCTAGCCATCTCCCAAAAGTCACTGCCCTGGGGACCAAGCTGTAAACATATGGACCCTGGAGACAACGTCTAAACCATTGCACTTTCTAAGTGATGTTTTTCCAAAATGAGGGCTTGAAACCAAATACAATTTACCCCAGAATGCTTGGCTAGAGAACCCACACCAGCCTCTCAGCCCATATCTCCTAATCTGCCTTTATGGTGTCTACTCTGGTGCTAATTTCGCCTTGGGGCACTAGAACAGAACCTTCTCTCTTCACTCATTGAGCCACTGCACTGCCCTTTGATCCAGCTTTGGGAATTTACAAAGTAAACACACTGGTGTGGTTTTGTATATCTGGTTTTCTGGACCTTTCCACGGGTTCCTTGAAACAGGACTCCGAATCCTCAGAGAGTAGTTGTGGAAAATACAAGTCACGCCTCGCTTATGACGTTGACGGAGGGTAACTTTGGCAGCCAAGATTGTTTCTTAAAGCCAAAGCTTCTGAATACGTCTTGTTATAGTCACTACTCTTCTGGGTCTGACGCACAGCTCACAGGCTGCCTCCTCTTGCTTTCCAGCATAGGTGTGTTAGCTCTTGAATTAAGCAGGGAAGCACAGTGCTTTAGAGAGAGAAAATACTTTAAACACCTTACGTACCAAGGTGTGCTGTTGAGCCAGCAGAGCGAAAGACAACTGAAAGAATTGAGATTGGCTTTCCAATGGGCTAGGCAGATGCTCGGCCGTGAAAAGTGGGTGTTGCTCTTGCAAAGGACCAGGTTTGATACCCAGTACCCACAAGGTGGACCACAATCATCTATAACTCCAGGCCCAGTGGATCTGATGCCCTTTCTGACCTCAGGAACCAGCCATGCATGCAGTGCACAGACATATATAACATTCACACAAAACACCCATACACATGAAATAAATCTGAAAAATATTTCTTTAAAAATTTTGGTTTTCTCAGATTCATCATTTTCCTAAGAAAATGGCCTTGTAGAGCCATCAATTTAAGTTCTAAAAGGAAAAAGAGGGAACAGGTTAGACTTTCTGGTTTCTCTGGATTCAAGGTGGCCAAGATTAGAGTCAGTAACCTAGTTGCTAACTGCTGACAGTGTGGTCTTCCTGGTCGACCAAAGGTAGGAGAGAGAAAATACTGTGCCAGTCCCCAGCACTTGGGGGGAACACACAGGTAGATGGTAGCCAATCTGACGCCAGCCTGGTCTGCATAGGGAACTCTGTGCCAACCTGGACTACATAGTGAGATCCAGTTTCTCTCTGAATGTTATATACAGTCTGAGAATTTGATACTTAGACATCATAACGGTAGGACCTATTTCTTTGTGGTTTTCTATCTTAATGAACAAATACAGTTAAGAATATGTGCTCCTATAGCCTACAGTTTCTATAACATACACAGTGGATTTCTTCTAGAGTCCAATGCAGTTTCTTTTCTAAGGTGTATGGCTGGGGCTTTCTCTTTAAGTACTTATGCTAAGGACCTGGTGAGCTTACACACCTATACTTAGGACCTGCTGAGCTTGCACACTCATAGCTAGGATCTACTGAGCACACACACACATCCCTAGGATCTGCTGAACTTACACACTCATGCCTAAGACATGTTGAGTTCACACACCTATGACTAGGAATCTGCTGAGTTTACACACTCAAGTTTACACTCATACACTTGGAGTATGCCATACTCAATCACGGTTAGGGTCTGCTGTGATTACACACCCATGTTTAGGATGTTCTTTCCATGATCCAAAATCATGTGAGTATCAAAATTTGTATCTTTTCCTTAAAGAAACATTATCTCTTATTTAAAGAAACATTATCTCTTATTTATCTCTCAATCCACAGCTCTAAATAGGAACCATGCAGTGGTGGTGCACGCCTTTGATCCCAGCAGTAGGGAAGCTGAGACAAGCAGATCTCTGTGAGTTTGAGGTCAGACTGGTCTACAGAGTGAGTTCCAGAACAGGCTCCAAAGCTACACAGAGAAACCCTGTCTGGGGGGGG
>NW_004949149.1:2223010-2223822 GCF_000317375.1 Microtus ochrogaster
GAGGGAGGGAGAAGGAGGGAGAAAAGAAAGAAAGAAAGAAAGAAAGAAAGAAAGAAAGAAAGAAAGAAAGAAAGAAGAAAGAAGAAAGAAAGAAAGAAAGAAACCACACTTCCCTCTGATGCTGGACTCACTGTCAAAGTGTTGAGGCAAAAGTACCAGGAATCCCATCAGCTCTGTGCTGCCCATGCCCCCTGACCTGATGCAGAGACATTTTCTCTTAGAGGCATTGAATGAAAAGCAAACATAGTCTGGTCCTTCACTCTACTGAATTAGAAAATTTTATTACACACTTGAAATGATCAAGGACCCAACCAAGGTCAGCATCCTTGGGGATACAGAGGTCTGCTCCACAGGCATCTTCTTAATCAGAGATGCTTACTCAGTATCATGGAGCCTCCCGCAGCTCAGCACCAGGTGCCTTCCTTGGTATCATGAGCCTTCCGCAGATGGACATCAGGTGCATTCCTCGGTATCATGGACCTCCCACAGCTCGACACCGGGTGCATTCCGGGATATCATGGAGCCTCCCGCAGATGGGCACCAGGTGCATTCCTTGGTACCATGGAGCCTCCCGTAGCTGAGCTCGGGGTGCCTTCCTTGGTATAGTGGAGCCTCCCGCAGCTAGGCACCGGGTGCACATATTCCATGAGCTCCGCGTGGGTCTGGGTTTTCAACCACTCTATTCTGCACTTGTGGTCATTGACAAAGCATCCTTCAGTTAAAGGAAACATTGGAAATAATCTCAGGGAGACATTCCTTTGAGACGAAATAAAATAAACTAGGTGTAAGCAGAAAAGAAGAAGAAGGAGGAG
>NW_004949149.1:2223922-2232668 GCF_000317375.1 Microtus ochrogaster
GGAGAAGAAGAAGAAGAAGAAGAAGAAGAAGAAGAAGAAGAAGAAGAAGAAGAAGAAGAAGAAGAAGAAGAAGAAGAAGAAGAAGAAGAAGAAGACCCTGACGACCACAGGCTAACATCAGTTAACAATAAAATACCTGCTCTTGGGGACATTTGGGCATGCTTACGTTGGCAGAACTGTCAAAAACACAAGTTCATAGTATCTATTGATCTATGCTACCAGGAAACATTGGAACAATGATAAACATAGCAAGCAACAACCAAAGGGAAGAGGGGGCTCTTTTCTAAAGAAACATTTAAGATTTTTGTTTTTTACATATTTTGAGGTTAAAAAAAATTCAAAAGAAAGGGACTCTCGCCTACCAATAATCCTACCAAAGCATAGCAGCATGATGCCTTCAAAAATTAAAACTTGGAGTCTATGCACATCTTGAAACACTTTCTGTGGTGGAAAGGTCATAGAACTTCTTGAGAACCTAGAGGGAAGATGCGATTATGAGACACTCTTATTGAAGTATCTCAGGCCCCTCCGTGGATGTGAATCTGGACGTTTGTGCCGTTAATTAGTAAAAGCTGCTTTGCACAGGAGGTGGGTGGCTCGGTCTAATATTTATGAGTACCTATTTTAGCTGGGGTGAGATCGACACTCCTGGGAAAGAATGTGGATTCTCACAGATGTGACCCAGATGTGGCCCAGATGTGTGCTGAGGAGACGTTACTCTGCCAAGAGCTGCACTTTGAGATCGGTCTCGTTCCCTACCCTGCTACAGGCTCCACGTGCACAAGGGGTTTGGAGAACCCTCATTAGTTTATAAAGGAGGAAGAGGGGCGATAATTCTTCGGCTCATGGAGGAAATGCTAAAGCCATAACCCTGTGTTAAAAGCGAGGGACTCCCAGAGGGCTTGTCCAGTGGGCTGGCCTTGTGAACACATGTTGAGCTATATTAGGATAGAATGCTTTTGTCATGAGTTCTCCATCCATAATATTGGGAAAGTGCTCATTTGTACATCTTGTGTGCAGTTTTCCCCTCCTGGCGGCCCACCCGTAAGTGAGACCTTGTCGGTGCTTCCCATTTTCCCCTTCCATCTTAAGCCCACTGCAGCAGTCTTGGCCAGTTCACAGCCACACTGCTGCCAGCGACAGCGAGAATTCCACGCAGGTGGTCCTGCCTTGGGGAGGCATCTGAGATCACTTGAGAAGCAGGAAAATACCTAGTCAGGTGGCAGAGGTGGAAAGAACAAGGAAACATTTTCCTGTACTCATAAACCTTGTAAGCTGCTGAGCCTCCAAGGCTTTGTGTCTGGATCTCATTGTCTAGCCTAGGCTCCTGAATTTGACATCATACTTATGCCACGGGCACCACATAGAACTAAAATCAAAGGACCAAGTCCCCTCCCCTTTAATAAATTGAGAGAAGAAGTCCAGACACTCTGACTCGGTTATTACAGCCTTCAAGTGCCAATTATTGCAATTCTCTTATTTGTATAGTATTGAGGATGGAGGCTCATGACTGTTTGTGCAGAATAGGCCTCTGCTATCTGAATGGTTGGGACACTTAATTAAGCAGTGCTGTTAATTGGGTGTGTAGGAATATTGGGGGCTAGACAAGCTCTTCAGAGAAGGAAATCATGGTGGGCAGAACCACCCTTGACATTGAATTATACAGCACCAGTTCTTACACACCCCTTTTCAGTGGAAAGGAACGGGGGCCCAGAAAATAAGCCATGCGGGGTTCCTAACCTATTCAGTAGTGACAGAGTTAGCACAGTGGCAATTGCGACGGAGTGGGAGGCACGAATTAGCCATAAACATCCCTTTGTGTGTGTGTGTATGTGTGTGTGTATGTGTGTGTGTGTGTTTATGTGTGTATATGTGTGTGTATGTGTTTATGTATGTGTGCCCGTGTGTGTGTGTATGTGTGTGTGTTTATGTGTGTATGTGTGTGTATGTATGTGTTTATGTATGTGTGCCCGTGTGTGTGTGCGTGCGCGCGTGCACGTGTGCGTAGGCCAGAGCACAGCCTTGGGGATTATTCTTCAGAAACTACCCACCTTGTCTTTTTTTTACAAAGTCTTTCACTGACCCAAAGTTTACCAGGTTGGTAGGTCTCTTCTGCCTGTCTCTGCCTCCCAGCACTGGAGTTAGAGGCACACACCACCAGGCGTGGCTTTTGTAAGTCTGTTCTGAGGACCAAGCCCAGGTCCTTGAGCTTGCAAGACAAGCGTTTTACCAACTGAGTCGTCACTCCACAAATCAGTTCAGTTTTGCACAGCAAAATCTAGCCCAGTGTAAACTGCCGTTGTACCCCCATGTTCTTTATGCATGGCTTCAACCAAACATGAATGGAAGGCATTTAAGGAAAAAAAATCTGTCTGTACTCCACGTGCACAGAGATTTTCTCTTGTCATTGCCCCCGCAAAAATCCAGGAGAGCTCTTTATATATCATCTATATTGCGTTAGGTAGTAGTATAACCCTGAGATGATTTCAATCACACAAGAGGTTTTGCACATGACTTATAAAATCCTAGACAGTTTTATACAACAGTACTCATGGACATCAGTGTCCTTGGGGAGTCCTAAAACCAATCCCCTGTGTCTAGTTGAAATGTAGTAAAGAAATATGTTTTTGAAGCTAATGCATCTCTGAGAAGCAGCCAGCCCAGAGTCTGATGAAGCCCAGGTCCTTCCCTCTTCCTGCTGCATCTCCTTAGGAAAAGGCTCTTGGAGTTCTTTTCAGAGGCCAGATGCTTGCTTTGTTTTGTTTTGGCTCTCCAGGAAATAGAGATCAGATTGGCAAAGGAAATGAAGATCAGATTAGGAAAATAAATGAAGTGGTTTAACAAATGGTTTCAACAAAGAGTCAGTGCTGTATTAATTAGTCATCTGCCTCTGTATATTACCATGCTAAATGCCAAGGGACACGGGGTAGGATCCAACGGGTTTGCAAAGAACCAGCTCAGAGAAATTTGTGCCAGCTACTGTCATCATCTTCCTTATCATCGTCATCTGCCCATGCTTTGCCGCCCAAGTCCCCCACAGCAGCCCTGAGGGCAACTCTGAAGCCCCCTAAGTCTTAATAAACAGCCCTGAAGCCAGCAAAGCCAGCACAGCAGCGCCAGGGTCAAACCCTAACTCTGCCAGTTTGAGTGGACCCTACAGCGACTTGGAGATGGTGACTTTGCCTCTGAGGCAGGCAGCCTATTCTCACGCAGCCTCGAGTATGGAAAAGAATAAGCTAAAGTAAAAGTAATGAGAGAGGAAGGCGGAGGAGGAAGAGAAACGAGAGGAGGGGGAGGGGCAAGAGGAGGACGAGGGGGTCTGACAATAGCCGACGCCAGGAAAAATGGCTTCTAACAGGTCTGACCCAAACTTGTTTTTGTTTATTTTACATTTAATTTTTAAAAAAAAACAACATAGAAAGTAGCAGATTTCATCACAGAATATTCCTACATTTTTTGCCAATTTACTTGGTTCTTACTCAACCTTCCTTGCCCTCACCCACCCCCTCCCCTTATCTGCTAGTCCCTCCACCTCCCCCAAACTCCCACTTCTGCTTTTGTGTCACGTAAATTCCATTATCTTCTCTCTTTTCCTCGCTTCCATCTTTCTTCCCTTAAACCTTCTCCCCTCCCTCTACTTTCTACTTTTTATAACTTACACAGGCGTAAGGCATCCACACATGTAGAAATGTGAACCTAGAGCCCACGCGTGAGAGGAAATGAGCAGTTTGTCTTGTTGAGTCTGAACCTTTTCATTTAGCACAACGATTTTCCATTGCATCCGTTTTCCCCGCAAGTATCCCAATTTCCCCTTCCTCTATGACTGCTAAGTCCCACTGTGTGCATGCGACACCGCTGTCCACTCAGCTGCTGCTGAGTGCCTGGGCTGCTTCCGTTTCTTAGCCGCTGTGAATAGGGTATTAATGAACACGCATGCGCAAGTATCCCCGCTGGCCTACACACAGGCGTGGCTTAGCTCACCAGACAGTAGTTCAGACTGACTTCCATAGTACCTACAATGCTTCGTTTGCATTGCCACTCGTGGTGGGAAGGGCACCTCTTTCCCCAAATCCTCACTGGCGTTTTCCATTTGCTTTCTCGCTGGTAGCCACTTCGAATGATGAGAGATACAGTCTTTTTTTTTTTTTTGGTTTTTCGAGACAGGGTTTCTCTGTGGCTTTGGAGCCTGTCCTGGAACTAGCTCTGTAGAACAGGCTGGTCTCGAACTCACATAGATCCGCCTGCCTCTGCCTCCCGAGTGCTGGGATTAAAGGCGTGCGCCACCATCATCCGGCCGAGAGATACAGTCTTAAATCGGCTTAATTTGCATTTCCCCAGAGGCTAAGAAAATGGAACACTTTTGATTACTTATTGGCCACCAGCTCTACCGTTTTGTACAGGTGCTGTTAGCTTCCTGTTGTTGCCCCTTCCCTGTCTGTCCCCAGCTAGGGCACAGGCTGCAGTGATGGGTGTTGACAAATGAGCAGCTATTATTATAGCTAGTCTCATGGCCTGAGACTATAGGATGGTATTTGACACCCCTTCATGTCTTTCATCAATGTGACGCTGCTTTCTGGAAAGTGAAGCACACAGTGGCATTGAGGGTGCAAATGCTTTCCCAAACTCCTTGCAAAGCCCTTACCCAGAAGATGATCTAAAAGCAAGGGAAGGCAGAAGCTAGCGTTTCGTCTGCTCGGGCTACTGCACCATGTACCACAGGCTGGGTGCGTTAAATATCAAATCCTGATTTCTCGTAGTTCCAGGAGTCGGGGGCGCCAAGATGCCAGAGTCAGATGGGTCTGGCCGCCTTCATGCTGCGACCTCACACGGCTGAGTGACAGCTCAGGTGCAAGCCGGTTATGCTTCTTGTAAGGCACCAATTGCATCAGAATCTAGTGACTTCAAGAAGGCCTCGCCTCACAGTGCACCCCAGGAGGGATGCAGTTTCAACAGGTGCATAGCATGTGCGAGGGGAAAATCTTACCACAATGCAAATTACCAATAGCCTGAAGGTCTGCTATAGAACAGACAAAATGTGGCATGTTAGTCAGGCATGGCGGCTCAGGTCTGTAATGCCTGCACTCGGAAGGCCAAGCGGGGAGGACTGTGGTTGGTGCCAGCCTGAGCTACACAGGGAGAGAGGCCCAGGCCAGCCTGGACAAGAGTGAGGTCCTGCCCCGAATCAAAACACCAACAAAGAAGCAAACGAAGCATCACTAGCAGTTGATGAGGGTTAAGTATTTGATATGATTCACTTTGTAAAACCCGGTTAAGAGGAAAAACCATGTTTCATAGTAGAATAAAACATACTTTCATTTTAAGTAATACACAAGCCAGGCAGTGGTGGCACATGCCTTTAATCCCAGCACTCAGGAGGCAGAGGCAGGCGGATCTCTGTGAGTTCGAGGCCAGCCTGGTCTACAAAAGCTAGGTCTTGAAAAACCTGGGGGAAAAAAAGAAAAAGAAGTAATACACAAAGCTGTGACTGTTCCTTTTTGTGTTTATCTGTATGGACAGTAACTAGATACACACAGAGGCACATATGATTGTAATGTACATCAGGTCCTGGTCCTGAGTGCTTGTTTGGAGCGGGGTATACAACAAGGCTGAGAGATGGTCACTGCTTGTCACTTTGCCAAAAGGACAGGCTTACATGTGTACCAGGATCAATCCTTTGATGAGTGTTGTTCCGAGCGTGGGGGAAGGCATGCTCCTGAGCTAGTGGGGACTTCATCCTACTGAACACCACAGAAGCAGAGACTGTATTATCAAGATATGACTACTGAAAATCGAGAGAAAGTAAGGCCATGTAAGGGGTTGAAAATGACCAGAGATTCTAACTCAGGCGCTTGAAAAGGGCTCGTCTGAGCATATCAGTAAGTACCCACGCTGACTGATGGAGACATAGTGCTCTACTTTTTATGCTTGCTCCTGCACTTGGGCATGCTCTAATGTTTCCACACCCCTCCTAAATAAAGTTAGCTTTGGAGGCCGGGTGGTGGTGGCTCACGCCTTTAATTTCAGTGCTTGGGAGGCAGAGGCAGGTGGATCTCTGTGAGTTCAAGGCCAGCCTGGTCTCCAAGAGCTAGTACCAAGATAGCCAAAGCACATTGGCCAGTGTGAGTGTGACTCCTGGGACACTTACATCAGGAGAGCCGTCTGTCTGTCCCACACACTGCAGATAAAAGAAGAGCTGCAGGTCCATCACTGCTCTAGAGCCGCCATTCTACCAGAGCCACTCTCAAAGCTGTGTTCTGACGAGACGGACTGAGTCTCCAGGCACTTCAGACAGCTCAGCTTTACCGGCCTGGTTACAACGTCAAAAGCAGAAGACACACTAGACGTGAGGAGAAGGGGCCTGCATCTGCAAGGGCAGGGTGAAGGAAGGGAAGGCCTCACGACCCAGAGCCAACCTCCTCCCACCCCCATGGCCTAACCACACTGACCTCTAACTCGTGTGTGCTTGCTTCTTCGGTTCTAACCTAAATCCATGGCCAAGAACTGCCTCTGCAGGGGCAAACACAGTGCACAAGCTCAGATTTTTGCTGTTCTAAACACAAAGAGCTAGAAATGCTTGTCAGCCAAAAGTACAAGCTATGTCACGGTTTCAGGATGCTCACAACTGCGCCCTGCACCGCTGTGCTCTGTTTTCCAGGAAGGCATGTAAACACACCCTGCTAAATCGATTGCACATTGCGACGTTGACCTGTGCTCCAACTCAAAACATCAGGCCTTTTTTTGCTGTAGTTGAGACTGAGATTGGCATGTGACACTCTGAGGCCTTCCCTCGCACCAGGTCCCCTAATTAACCATTTGTGGGCTGGGTTCAAGCAGTTAAAGGCAGACTGAGTATGTGAGAGCTGGGATAGGACCAAGCTTTACTGTATCAAAAATCTGCTGTCTCCATGTCTCCAATAGCTTGAAATGGGCTTCGCTGTGCTTTGCTGGGGCAGCAGGTGGTCAGAACTGTCCGAGATTTTAGATACCCCCAGTCTGAAACTGACCTTGGCAGTTTGAACAGAGGGATGCAAATGATCCTTACACACAAAGCCAAAACACTCCTGTCAGTGTTGAGTCTTAAGTTTTGCCTTGAGCTCTGCAGCTTGTGATTTGTTTATGCACCCTGTAAGGGCTCTGCCTTTTACAGATGTCTGTTTAAATACTTCCTTGTCTTTGGAAATGCCCCGTAAGAGGGCACGTTCCTATTCATGCCCCTCCCTCTCCAACCCTTCCTGGAGCAAAATAAAGGATTTCTACTTTTCTGGGTCCTAGGACTTAGCCTTTAAACAGGACCTTGTGTTCCACCAGAGCCCTGCTCTCCAGTGTCTCCTGGCTCCTTTGCTGGACTATCATATAACAGGATGGCCAGAAACGGGAGCATGGCTGTCACGCTTTATGAAGTGTGGGTACACTGACCTACATTCCACAACGCTGAAGAAACACATTGCAGAAAAGGGAGCATCGCTCTTCTGCCATTGTTATTGAGCAAGGAAAGAACGGGGGGGGGGGTGTTAGTGTGAAAGGGTGGAGGCAGGTTCTCAGGAAATACATTACAACAATAAACTAATAAGATCTATACCAGTTCCATGGTACACGCTGGACAGTGTGTGCTGGGGATTAAACCGAGACTCTGTGCATGCTAGGTATATATTCCTTCACTGACCTTCATTCTCAGCAAATTCTTCCGGAAGTAGCAACATAATATCCATTCATATACATTTAATGAAGTTGTAACATTTCAGCCCAGCATTCAAGTCCTTCGCCAGACTGAGCTCAGCCTACCTTTCTTTGCCTGATGCCCACATTAACTGAGACAAAGAAGGAAACCACAGATGCGTCTAGTGTTTCAAAATAAGGAAGGCTTGTAGAACTTCTCGAACTCTTCCCTCTCCAAAACTTGGAGAGGGAAGCACACCTCCAACTCATGAAGCATCTTCACCCGATGCCAAAGTCAAGGACAATGCAAGGAATGGATTCCACAAACCAATGTCCTTCATGCTTCTTCGTGCAGAACTCTTGGATGTATTATTACATCTATACATGGGATATAAAGATCTTCAGCGTTAATTCATTATCAGGGAAATGCGCATGAAACCACCATGGCATGATTACCCTAAACCTAAGATGGCCAACATTAAGATATTGCTGTTGACTTGGATACACTGTTTGTTGATATGCAAATTGGAACAACAATATGGAAAATGCATGTCCACACATGCAAAAACACAGACAGAACCCAAGGACTTCCCGTAGACACCACCTGCAATCACACTCTTCACACTAGTTAGGAGGTAGAGGTAACCTACGTATTCATGTATGCATGAAGGAACGAAGAAAACGCAGTTGGGATTTTTTGTTTCTTTGTTCGTTTCTGTTTTGTTTTGAGAAATAATTTCTCCATCTAACTACTCTGACTGAAAAATAAATGTAGTTTATGGAGCCAGAGTAATATTTTTGGGCTTTAAAAGAAAAAGGTGACACTGTTTGTGCTACAGCATATAAGCTAGAAACACACTGACCTACAGTCATGGTTCTTTACTGAAGGCCGTGGATAATTCACACAGGACACGAGGCAATGTCTGAGGACATTTTTAACTGGTCCAGCTGGCACTAATGACATTCATGGGAAGAAACCAAGAATGCTGTGAAAAACTCCACAGTTCACACAGGGTCTCCACACAGAGAGCTACCCACTCCACAGTTCACACAGGGTCTCCACACGGAGAGCTACCCACTCCACAGTTCA
>NW_004949149.1:2233047-2251130 GCF_000317375.1 Microtus ochrogaster
CAGGGTCTCCACACAGAGAGATACCCACTCCACAGTTCACACAGGGTCTCCACACAGAGAGATACCTACTCCACAGTTCACACAGGGTCTCCACATGGAGAGCTACCTTCTCCACAGTTCACATAGGTTATCCACAGAAAGAACTAGTTCCTCTAAGGTTGACACAGTTTCTCCCGCATATAGAGACTTACTTCAAATAGACATTTTTATTAAAAAACCTTGATACAATTTTCGAAATCAGATGTTACCTGAGGTCAAGGAGAATCACAAGGACTGGCTACAAAGGACATAAGAAAATGTGGGAGAGGCAGAAATATTGATTTTTTTTTTTAAGAAGAATTTACCTGTGAATGGAGGCTGCACAGCGCATACACTCTTAGAGTATCTAAAGCTCAGCTCAGCATCCTCTGCAATCCAGCTCGGGAATGGATAGGCGGGTCAGGAGCACAGGCTACTTCTCCAGAGGTGTCGGACAGGATCTGAGCTCGAATCACGGTACCCACTTGGTGGTTCACAGCTGTCTGCCATTCAGTTCTAGGCTATCCGTTGGCCTCCTCTGGCCTCTGTGGGCACCAGGCACACAAGTGGTACAAGGACAAAACTGCAGGCAAGCACTCACCATACGCATAAGGGGTTTTTAATCCAAATGAATGTGAATTACCAAAGGCAAATTGTGCTTCAAGGAAAATGATTTACATAGTATATAAACTCTTAAAACTTTAACTTTATAACTAATGATAATTAAAGCTGGGGTTGTGGCTTTAAATTCCAGCATTCGAGAGGCAAAGATAGGCAGATCTCTGTGAGTTCAAGGCCAAGCTAGTCTACAGATCAAGTTCCAGGACAGCCAGGGCTACAAAGAGAAACTCAGTCTCGAAAAACAACAACAACAACAATAATAACTGATTGTTAGCCATCTTTGGAAGAATGAGAAGGAAAAGCCACAGAGTTCAGCATGAATCCACTATTTACTGCTGCTGGAATTATTTCTCCTGCATGGGATGTCCCCAGCCCTGCTGCCCAGTGTCCTGCTGCCTCTACTGGAGTCACAGTGACTGCAGCCAGCCTGCCTGGCCCTCCTACCTCTCAGCCCCCACAGCCAAGAGAAAGCTGAGGAAGTCTGGAAAATGTAGTTCCTAGGTTCTTAACCCACCCCCATCTCACCTTCCCATATTTTCCTCCCACGCCCTCATCTCCCCATGCCCCCAACTCCCACCCCACACCCCCATCCCCCCACACCCACACCCCACACATCCCCACCCCACACACCCCCACTCCCCCACACCCATACTCCACACACCCCCATTCCCCCACACCCACAACCCCCACACCCTCACCCCCACACAATCCCATTCCCACACACACACACCCCACACCCTCACCCCACACACCCCCACCCCACACATCCTCACACCCACACTCCCACACCTCCATACTCCGGTGGAACAGAAAAGATCCTAGAGAAGACAGTGTGTTAAGCAGCTATGGGATTTGCTTTGATGACCTTGAGTGGCATGGACTCTCTTGAAGGAGCTGTCATTTTCCTTTGTCCCCATAACTCCCAATACCTTTAAGATCCTTGCCGCTGATTTCATCCACTCTGCTCTGTGAATCCTCTTCATTTTCTAGTTGGAGACACAATGCTTTGCTGATATTTTATTTCTCCCTGTCCCTTGCATGTGTTCTCTTGTATTCACTACATATGTCTTATCTCTTCTATTGGTCAAGTTCCACTTAAAGATAGCCCCACCTTTCTGTCTTCCACAGCGTTCACTAAAATGCCGTGTGCCTGCTGAATGAATGGGCAATTGTGTACATTAGTGGCTGAACAAAAGAGATATACAGATCTTTTTATATAGTTACAAAATAAATCCACATGACTCTGCCCATGTCTACCCCCTGACAGCTTTAGTTTCTCCATACTCTTTATTTCCATCACGTTCACATGTCTTGAAAAACTTCCATCCAGCAAACGTCTTATGTTTCATGCTTAAGTTGTCACTCAGCGGGCAATAACTACCTGGAGATTGTGGGTTAGCTCCTGACAACATAAACATCCACGAGACTTCTCTCTGTGCCCTGGGAAAGTCTAATGAAAGCCTAAGAAAGCAAACTAAGTCTCCCTTCTGTCACATGGTAAAGACTTAATGATTGATTTGAAAAAAAAATCAGTAGAGTCAAAGTAATTGAGTAAAATCTTTCTCCTGGTGGTTGAAGTGTCACTGAGAATGAGAAGCAGTGGGGAAGACTTGATCACAGCAAAGGGAAGTCCTGATTATGTCATCGAAGTTAATACATTTAGGCTTCCAGGGCCCCCAGGCTCACCCAGGGAAGCCCAAGCAGAGACTCTCTTAAGCCTGCCTGAGTACTGGGAAGTCTTCCTCACTGGGACACATTTCATGCATACTTAGAACCCTGCAATGGGAATTCAGAGGTGAGCTATTCAGTTAAGTTCAGCATCAGTCGACCCAATGGGTGATGCTGTATCGTAAGCCTGGAAGGTGTGGTTCCCAGTGGTGGCTGACTCTTATCGGAAGAACAAGTTGACCAGATATATATCTACAAGTTCTTCCATTCAGAAGGGCACTGTTGTCAACACACTGGATGGGGCTGAGGTCAAGTCCTCACCTCTTTCTAGGTGCCTGACTTTGGACAAGATGACTTTGTTCATAACATGATTCCCTTGTGGAGAAATCCAACACCTCCTTCAGTATGAAGATGGCAAACAGAACAGCTGTACTTCCCACAGTGAGATGGAGCCAGGGCAGACTAGATGTGGCCTGTCAGACTGGGGGATAGCCTCTGAGAGAACAGCTCGAAGGCCTGTCATGCTAGAAACAAAGGTAAAAATCCTTAAAGCAAAGCTAAGCTAAAGGGTACAGAACACACACTTTGTTATAAAAGGCATTCTGCATTTGAGGTCTAATTAACCTCCCCTCCAACTAAGATTATAACAGTGAAGACTGGAGCTGAGTTTCAATATCCAGCACCCAGTAAAAAGTCAGGTATGATAGTGCAAGCCTGTAAACTCAGATCTGGCAAGTCAGAGATAAGGTAATCCAGAGGCTGTCTGGCCAACCAGTGGAAAGAGCAGTTTCCAGGTTCCCTGTCTCAAGAACAAGGTGGAGAAATGATTGAAGAAGACCCCTAATGTCCACCTCTGACTTCATCCCAAAAACATGACCACACACATATACAAACATGCACCAGACAGACAGACACAGAGAAAGACAGACAGACAGACAGACAGACAGACACAGAGAGAGATACAGACACACAGAGAGACACATATACACAGTCAGACAGACATATACAGAGATAGACAGACATAGAGCGATATACAGACACACACACACAGACATAGAGATACAGACACACACACACACACACACAGACACATATACACAGACAGACATACACAGAGACAGAGAGATAGGCATATACAGAGAGAGAGACAGACAGAGGGGAGAGAGGAGAAAGAGGATTATAAGAAAAATATACGGGCCCCGCTGCAGCCTGCAGGAGCCTCCACACTGAGGGGAGCTGGAGGACGGCAGCACTATACTCATCAGCTATTCTGAATGAAACGCCCTACCTAGGTAATCCTGGGCAATACAGGGCTGATGGGAAATATGTCCTAGTTCCCAGAAGGCAAGAATCGGTATCAGAAGATTTCATTTATTCTTTGAAGCATCGTTTTTCATTTACATGAAGGGAAACAATGAGATACAGAACAGCCCCCTCCCTGTGATATAGAACACACACACACACACACACACACACACACACACACACACACACACACACACACACACACACACACACAGGAGCACCAAGCTGCTGGGGAGTCAGGACACCTGGGGTTCCAGCTACCACCACCTTATTTTTTTCAAAACAGAGCAGAGAGCAGTTATCCCCCGGACAGGATTTGTTAATTCCTAACAGCAGGTGGCTCCATGAAGCCTGCTACTGCTCTGCCCTGCTTTGCTAAGGCAAGCAGCAGAGTAAATACCAGTCCTCCAAGAAGGGTCATTTTCTGTGGTAACACAGAATGACTTTGCTGGAGAAACAGCTAACTAGAGAAAAAGGTGAGATCCTTGAGAACCAGATTTATTCAGTGGGGTGTAAACCACCTTGGGGACTTTAAAAACATGTTGCTGGAGAGATTGCTCAGCAAGTAAGAGAGCTGGCTACTGTGTTTCCCAGCACACACATCAGGCATCTGGCAACAGACTATAGCTACAGCTCTTGGGGAAACTGGTGCCCTTTTCTGGCCTCTTTAGGCACTGCACACACCCAGTGCACATATTTATACTCAAGCACACACACCTATACTTAGAATAAAAATGAAGAGTCTGGGGTGATGGGCATGCACCATCACTGTCCACTTCAGGCTTCATCTCTGAGAATAAGAAGACTTCATTTTTCCTTGACCTCTAAAAACTGATTGCTCCATCCATGCACATTATACAATAAGGCTTTTAGATTAAGAAAAAAATAAAAATGATTAGAAAAGTTGAATATATATTTAATATTTTAACTCACTTCTTTCTCACTATTCTATTGAATAATTACTCATCGATAATCTATTGTGTATAAAATACCCAGCTAGCTTGCCATTGATGTATATAAAATGCTAGAAAGGACTCTATATTTTCAGCCCAAATTCTCATTTAATGGTTAAATGGTTAAATTTATCATGGAGGATGAAGGTGACTTACACAAAGTAGCACAAGTAATTGGCAGTAGCTAGACTAGAATATTGCCTAAAGGAATCTAGAGTCTCAATTGTCACAGAAAGATAAGCAGACAGACAGTGTTGAGCTAGGGTCTCTTATAACTGATGCTGGCCTCAAGCCCACTATACAGCCAACAATAACCTTGAACTCCTGATTCTCCTGCCTCCACCTGTCAATTGCTGAGATTACAGTATGGTACCAACACACTCAGCTAATCAATGTAATTTTGAATGTCTATATTTCATTGTCATTGCAAAGTGTTTAAGGAAACTACTGGATAAGTGGAATGGATTAAACATAGGAAGCTATTTCTAATCTGTTGCAAGGGGAGGACCCCTTGTTTGTCCCAGCCGCCCAGCTAGCTTACACCTGAAATAACCACACAGAAAATGTATTAATTAAAACACTGCTTGGATATTAGCTCTAACTTCTTATTGGCTAACTCTTACAAACTAGTTTAACCCATTAACCTGTGTATTGCCACGTGGCAGTGGCTTACCGAAGATTCTAATGGGCGTCCATCTCAGGCAGAGGATCCATGGCTTCTCTCACTCTGTCCTTCTTCCTCCCAGCATTCAGTTCTGTTTTCTCCGCCTACCTAAGTTCTGCCCTATCATCTAGGCCAAGGCAGTTTCTTTATTCATTAGCCAATGAAAGCAACACATGAACAGAAGAACCTCCTACACCACCAATCTCTCCTAAAACCTCACCAAAACTATAACAAAGATTTTTTTCCAATGATGTTCAGAAGCTGCTATGTATAGGGTAAATGAAAGAGACAGTGACAAAATCCACACCCGTGGGAAAAGGGAATGAGGACTCAATGACCCAGTAGCTGTGAGCCAGAGTGAACATGCATGTGGCCATGCCAGTTATGACCCATCCCACATCAGGAGCAAAAGCTCAGACAGTACCCAGCAGAAGAGCACACTACCCACTGAGACACCCAGGGTGAAGCAGCCCCAGAAGGAACGCTCATCTCAGTTTAGACCTGCGAGTCTGGGATACAAGGTACGTGGCTATAGGGCAGGGCAGAAGTGAAGAGGCAGTCAGACACAAGCAAGGAGTGGGGAAGATTACCGCAGCTGGCGGGAGGGTCTGTTAGGAAGTACGGGGCAAATGTCCACCTTCACTTGGTGCCGAAAGGATGGTTTCATAAAGAACGCAATGAGTGCCGCAATCTTCAGATAGTACATACTTGCATTTCCCAGAGACGCCCTTGGAGTTGTGAATTAGCCACTGGTCTGCTACGTCACTGAGAGCTCTGTGCATTCGCAGATCTGGAACATGTCAGAGCTTGATCTTCTAAAGGGATGATCCTCATGAAACATCCATTTCTCTAAGGCTGACTCCTTAGGACACAGCTCTGCTACTTCTCTTTGTCTCTCTTAAAGTCTCTTAGAACCCCGCCACCCCTCGTCTGCCATGTAGTGGCATGAGTGAGGGAGAGTTGCCCTCCCCCGTCAGGGTGAAGGAGAGTTGCCCTCCCCCATCAATCCCCAACTCCACCACACCTCCTGCACCTTGCTACCTGTGGCAGATTCCAGAACAAGAGTCTTCTTTCTGTGTGTGTATGGAGGTGAGGAGTTAGTTTGTCTCTTTGGTTTTTTGTTTGTTTGGTTGGTTTTTTTTTGGGGGGGTGTTAGTTTTTCTTTACAATTTTCTGGGGAGCTGCAAGGGCAGAGGGCAGATGTGAGGGGACAGAGAGATAAGTGAAATCCACAAAGAATCAACAAAAGTTAAAAAAAAAAGTGTCTTAGAAGTTCACTACTCTTTGTTAGCTCATATATTTTCTGTGTGTGTGTGTGTGTGTGTGTGTGTGTGTGTGTGTGTGTGTGTGTGTTTTGATACAGGGTTTCTCTGTGTAACACACCTAGTTGTCCTAGAACTAGCTCTTGTAGACTAGGCTGGCCTCGAACTCACAGAGATCCACCTGCCTCAGCCTCCCGAGTGCTGCAATTAAAGGCGTGCGCCACCACCACCTGGCAAGCACATATGTTTTCTTTAACTGTCCTCAACATGGAAAATAACCTCAGCAGAGCCAAAGCACAGAGATCATGAGCGTCATCAGTCCTTATTCCATAGACGTCGTGATGGGCCTTTAATTGCATGATTCTTCAACAGAGGGTGGAAGGATAAGACCTTCTGGGTTACAGCTGCCTTCGGGCGCATTTTGAGCCTCCCCCAGCCTACTCCCTAGCCTGGCTGTATATTCCGGTCATGTTTAAATATCTCCTGATGTCTGCCTACCCCCAACAGTCCCCATCACTTCCAGCCATCTGTGCACACTGTGACTATTGCTTAAAATATTATTCCATTTTACTCATCTGGCTAAAATACAGATGATCCTTAGGGCCTGGTTTTTCCATCATACCCTATGAGACACACCTTCTTTGGATAGCCTCCTCCCCTGCTCCCACCACACTGGGCCCATATGCCACCAGAGCCAATATTCTACCGGTCTGTCTGCTTACTGGACAGTAAGCTCCTTGAAGCGCTGAGTTGTCTTGTTCTCACATGGATAACAGCTAGAGCGATTATTAGCCTATCATGGGAAATAAATTATTACATATTGAATGAATGTGTACTCATTCCCCAAGTATTTGGAAATAGATCCAGGAAAAAAAAGAAAAAGGAAAAAATATATCTTGAAAGGAAATTCCATATAAATCCTAAAGCTTGGTCAGTCTCGGCTACAGAGTGAGACCTTATCACAAAATAACAAAAAAGAAGGAAGGACAGAAGGGAGGAAGAAGGAAGGAAAGAAGGGAGGAAGGAAGTCCCCAAAGCATGAATAATTCCTCATGCTAATGTCTTCAGTTGCTTGTTTCCAGTTATAGTAATTTTCTCACGTCAGCCTTTCCGCGTACAGGCGTTGAGTCCTGTTTTCATTCGCCAGTGTATTGTCCCACTGAAAATGTCATTAAACTGTAACTGTGAACTCTCGGGAACTCCACTGAGCCGGTTGGAAGAGGACGGTCTGTGAGGAGGGGCATGGGTTTTGAGATGCTTCTGTTCCTGGACCTCGTTACTTGCCAAGTTTTAATCCTGCAGATAATGCTTAAGTGAATCGTTTTGTACTTCTAACTATTGCTCCTTAGTGTGTTCTGAAAATAAAATTATTAGGTGAAAATTTTACAGCTCTAATGGAAGAACGAACTGGAATAGTGCTCTCTGGAGACTGGGAAGGGCAGAGGGAGGGGAGACGGAAAGAATTTTAATAAGGCTTCCATGGTCACAGTGAAGAAATTAGTTCTGCATTTCTTAAACTAGACTGGCGTAGCTGTTAGAACAATAAGTGATATATTACAAAACGAGTAGAGGAATAAAATCTGCAGATATAACAAGGATTCATGTTTGAAGGCATGGAAACATTCATTACTTTGATTATGATACACTGTGTGCGTGGATTAGATTGTCATAATGCGCCATATCGAAGATGTACAAATACTAAGCCTTGGCTTTTAAAAAGAAAACTTTACGTTTCCATTTGCAGTGCTTCCACAAACACATCTCAATATACTCTTGACTGTAACATTATCTTTTTTAAGAGTAAAGCTTATATTGGCAAATAGGACACTTGGGTCTTACTTGTACTTATTGGGCATCTGTGTTACACTCCCCTGTGCCTGTTTTTCTGCTGGATTATTTTTCTTAAGGACTTAAAAGCTTTTGCAGGGTTAGGAACGCAATCCTGAGACTGAGGAACTTGATGCTGGCCTGCTGCCTCCACATGTAGACACCGTGCGTGTGAAGTGCCCCATTCCCTGCCTCTAATCCACACCTTCACTGGTCTGGTCTTAGCATTTTATAAAATTTAAGCCCAGCTCTATGAATTACTCAATTAGTTTTCTTGCCCTCTTTAGATATATTAGATACACATTTTACAACTCAGAAACACACTTGGTCATTGTCCCTTTTTCTGTCGCCTTGATGAGATACACTAACAAGAATAGCCTGAGGGAGAAATCTTAAACTCAGCTTGCGAGTCCCTGTTACAGTGTATCATTGTGGGGAAGTCGAGGCTGCAGGAGCTTGGAGTAGCTGGTCACATCCACAGTAAAGAGTAGAAAGAGAATGTTTGCTTGTGCTCAGTTCATGGACCCCACTCTTACAGAAGTCAGGATCCCCAGCTAGGGAATGGTGTTGCCCATGGTGGCTGAGTCTTCCAACCTCAATTAACAATGTGGTCAAGATAATCTCCCAAAGACATAGAATTATTTCACTGTTACTTTGGAACTGTAATTTTGCTACTATTACGAATCATAATGCAAATATCTGTTATGAGACCCTTGTGAAGGGTCACTCAACCTGTAAAGGGGTCACAACCCCCTGGTCTTGACAATTCCCTTACCAAGACCTTCTCCCAGGTGTCTGTAGACAATTAAAATTGATCTTCACAACTTGGACAATATATTTTCTTCTAACTCTTGTTGTTACTGACTTTGCAGGGGTATTGAATTTGTGATGTTCTTATTCTTGTGATCAAATATCTAACCAAACCAACTCAAGGAAGGAAGGGATTATTTTGGCTACAGCTTGAGACACAGGCATCTTGGCAAGAAAGTTGTAGCTGCAGTTTGAGGCACCTGCTCACACTGAATATTCTGCCAAGCAGCAGGGAAAGGCAGTGCTGGTATACAAGTTGCATTCTCTCTTTTACTCGGTCTGTGACACTGTTCACCCAAAAGTCGCCACCAAAGCTTAGTATGTGTCTCCTTATCTCTGTAAGGCAGTCCAAAAACTCCTATCCAGACATGTACAGAGACGTGTCTCCTAGGAGATTCCAGACCCTGTCCAGCCCACAGTCTGTATTAGCATCAGAGATGTGTCTCCTAGGTGATTCTAGATCCTGTGGAGCCTGCAGTCTGTATTAGCATCAGAGATGTGTCTCCTAGGAGATTCCAGATCCTGTGGAGCCTGCAGTCTGTATTAGCATCAGAGATGTGTCTCCTAGGTGATTCCAAACCCTGTCCAGCCCACAGTCTGTATTAGCATCATGGGAATGTTAAGTTTCTGCTAGTTTGGTTTCCCTCTTTTGAGGCAGGATCTCACTAAGTGGCTCAGGCTGGCCTCAAACTCAGTCTTTCCACTCCTACCTCCGCGGTGAGGAGATTACAGACAGGCACCACCTTGGCCAGTCTCTATCAGTTTTCCACTGTAGTGGCTTTCGTTTAACTTTCTGGCCCATTTAGAACTTGTCTGTGGCTGAGTTTTGAGGTGAGATTTGAATCAGAAGTTTTACAGAACAACCAATTTTTTTCTAAGACACTCTCACAGCTTTTAGAGAAATGCTAGTGGGTGGGATGAAGAGATTCTGGCATACTGCACTTCCAGAGGATGTGAGTTTAGTCCCCGGGGTGCACATCAGGCAGCTCACAACTGCTTGTAACTCCAGGGGATCTAATGCCTCTGGTACCCATGGACACCTGCACCCTTGGACATACACCCACATAAAAATCCACATCACACTTGCAATTTAAAAAATAGATCTTTAAAAAAAAGAAACACTACTAGGAGCAATCACACTGAAAAGGAAGCAACCAAAGATTTAGCTTGATGCTGACGCTAAACTTTGCCTTGTTCCTCCAGGTGATCAAGAGCCAGCAGTGAGTAGCGACTCCGACATCTCATTGATCATGGCCCTGGAAGTGGGACTGTCTGACGTAGAACTTTCCACTGACCAAGACTACGAAGAGGTGAAATCTTGAAATTGTAGAAACAGACAAGAGAAAACACAGGGCCCAGGGGCCCAGGAAGGAAGCATGCCCAGAGACTTGAACTGGATACCCAACCTTCAGTTCGCCATGGTAACCCCAAGGCACTCTGTTCATGGGTGGTAACGAAAGCAATATCCAAAGTCTGCAGGATCAGGATGCCGGTTCCCATCTCTGCAACACTCTGTGGCCTTGGTGTGGAAGTTGGAAGCTGGATTCCTCTACATCCGTACAGACACGCAGCCGAAGGGCCTGCCGCTGACTGGAAGGAGATCCTTACCGCTTCTTTTAGCTTCTCCCATCTTCCTGTTCTTATTTGGAGAAGATGGCTTCATTCCCCTGACAATTTCTTTTGAAAGACTATGTGTAGTTTACATCTATTCCTTTCTTTTCCCTGAGATGCACTCCAGTCCATGTCCAGAGGTCCTGGCTGCTGCTCCAATGATCAGTTTGTACCGCATCTCTGAGATTTATAGACATGGGCTCTCAGTATGAAGTGTGTATGGCCTTGAGAATTGCCTCAGCACTCGGAAATGGTGGAAGGCCAGAGTCTATCAAGTGTCTAGCTCCCTCCTCTAAGTGGGTCTTGATGAGCCCTGAGGCCAGAGGCAGCCAGCGCTAAGTTCTGGACCTGCTGAATCCATTACTCATTGTTTTCACCTGCATCATGCTGGGCTCCACCTGCCATGCTCTGTCCAGGGTCACCGTGGCAGCAAGAACTATCAGGGACAAGGCTGGCTCATCTGACTTCAGGGTCTTAGTCTAAAACTCAGAAGTTCCCTGCAGGGCCAGAATATAAATGCTCAGAGAGTGTGTGTGTGTGAAACTCTAAGCCTAGTTTAAAAACCTGATACCCCCATCTTCGCAGGGCAAGGGAGATGGCTGTTGCCCTGGTTACCCGCAAGGCCTCAGCAGTTTATCAACTTTGTAAGTGAGTTCTGTGTGTCCAGGCTGAAGAAAAGATGCAATCGGGGTTTTTTTTTTTTAGGTCACTGGTAACCAGGTGTAAGCTTACTTCCCGTTCTGTTCTGTTAATCCTCACCAGCCTACATGGAAGGCGCTAAATAAATCCTTAGCAGCTTGCAGGTCTTCCTGAGAGCACCCTCGTCCCAAGAGGAGGATGAGGTGTGATTTGATAAGGTCTGAACCAAAAAGTACATCATGGGGAATTGCTAGATTGAGTTTCTCCTGATTGTGAACAACAAATAATATAAAAAGAAAAAAAATAATCAATGACTATCTAAATCCACCTGTACTATAAAGTGGTTTATGGTTTTATTCTTTTTGTTTGTTTGCTTGTTTGAAACGATGACAAAAATGTGCTGTTTTTCCAGTGGGCAGTTTTGTGGATACGTGTAGCCTCTACAGAGGCAGAGATTGTCCCGTGTCACTGGGCAACCAGGAAAATCTCATCATCATCTTAGCGGTTGGCAAGGTCACCCAGAGGCTGGGATTAACCAGGAGAGCAAGCTCTTCCCACTGAGCTGTATTTGTCTATTTGATTTGGGCTTTTCCACCTCATTACACTAATACTCGGGCAAACAGGGCTTGGCCGAGCTGTAAGTCCTTGCTGCCCACTGGAATTTTGAGCTCAGGGCCAAGCTCTCCACTGCTCTTGTGCTGGCTGCCTTCCATGTGCTCCTGTTTGCCGATGTGTGAGTGCACAGCCAGGGGGAAGGACCTTCAGAAAAGCCTCTTCTGCCGATGGTCCTGCAACTCCCACAGTCAATTCCAGCCTCCAGCAGCGGCGAAGATCCATAGCAAGGACACAGGCCAGCGCTGAACCAGGGTCTGTGCAATGAGGAGCTTAGCAGACGACTCCCAGGGTTCCCTCTTTCTTGGACCACTCTCTTGCGCTTCTCCAGTGGGATCTACCGTGAGAACAGCTGCGGCACACAGCAAATGCTGATAGGAAGTCTAAAGAAATTAGGGTAATTCAGCAACAAAGGAAATACAAGTTATACTGCAAGCCCAGGGTAAAAAGGTCTGGTGAGCATTTTCCTGTGTTTGATGGGCATCTTCCCGACAGTGGTCAGGTAAATTGCTGATGACATTAAGCAAGCCCTTGATGTGATATCCTATAGGATGCTGAGTGGGTGACGAAGGACCCAAAAGGTCTGTCCTCTTTACCACAGCCTTCCCCGCCTCCTTCCACAGAAAGACACTCTGACCTTGGGGCCCAGTGACACCCACATGGCAGTGTAGCCCTAAAATGCAAACTGAAAAGACATTTGCAGGCATGCAGCTTTCTGTAGCACGTGTCTGCCCCAACTCTGCCCCATAGAAATACAGCCCAAGTCACAAACATTTTTTAAAAACTTTCCCATTACCCACATTTTAAGAAGCAAAAAGAAACAGGTGAGAATAACTTATTAATATTTTTCTTTTACCCAATATTATTGTTTTGACTTACAATTGATATGGAAAGTATTAGGAAACTATTTTCCTCTCTTTTTTTTATTATATCTTCTAAATCCATGTGTCTTTTACACACACAACACATTTCAATTTTTACTAGCCACAGCTGAAGCTTTCAGTAACCACGTGTGCCTAGTGGCCGGGAGATGCTCCAGAGTCCTCCCAAGTGTTCCTGGCTCTGACAGAAGAAAAGGGGGGAGAAGATTACCTCAGTTTCAGAGAGAACCAGACTCCACCGAGCCACCTAAGCAGAGGCCAGGGGTGTACTTGTTTTCTAACTAATATTGGTTCAGACAGCTTCTGCTCACTTTCCGTGAACTCTCTAAACACTAGTGTCCACTATCACCAACTGTTACTTCTCTAACAAGTTGTTAAAAAACAAACAAACAAAAAAAAAAAAAAAAAAAACAAGACAACCGGCCATATTGATTTGGTGCTTCAACGAAAGTATACCCTGGTTTCTATGACAACCCTTGAGAGTCCAATTACACCCTCGCTTCTATGACAACCCTTGAGAGTCCCGTGTGACACTTAGCCAAAGAGAATCTTCTTCCTTGCGGCCGTGAGGCTCTTGAGAACTGGAACTCAGACTCTTGAGGAGCAGCTCAGAGAACTGCATACGGGCCTCACATATACACTCATGACCTTGTCAAGAGGGGTCTGGGAGCTGTGACCATCCAGCTTGGAGAACAGTGAGCATCTCTCCGTTCAGCGTCTACCGGAGACGGTACAGGCTGTGGGAGGCAACGAGCCTTGAATTCCTTCCGAGTTGTTTTCAGAATGGCTTTCTTCACCCTGGAAGAGTCGATGCCTCAGAAAGGCAGCATTTGAACATTAACCTGAACACTGATCAGCCCCTAGGGCTTGGCCGAGCCTTCAGGGTCAATTCTGGCCTCCCAGCCAAGTGGGAGACTCAGAATAGAGAAAGTAGATGGCAGCTGTACCAGAGGCCCCTCGATATTCAATACTCCACGTAACATCCCGGCCGTGGAAATGGGGCTCTGTCCAGAAAAGCTTTTGTGACTTTTGCTTTTGAATTTTTCTCATCTGTGGGTGTTCGTGATGTGGTCCTATTAAGAATGGCTGTGACCAGTAACCAAGTCCGTTACAATCCCGACAGCCCCGGGGCTGCCACTCTTTCAGAGCCAGAAAGGATGCCAGAGTCTGCCTGGGATTCGTTGTCGGCTTAGTTGGTGCTGAAATAAACTTCAGAGTAAGAATTTAATGGCATTAAGTTGTCCACTGAATGTATAGGCTTGGCCGAACAAGAAAATTACCAAATAAAAACTTTCCAAAAGCTTAGGGCATGAGTGTCACACCCGGTACAAGGAGAGGGCCCAGCCTTCTGTGGTGCTGAGGCCGCTGAGGCAGTGGCCTGTAGCAATCTTGCCTTCTCTTCTTTGGGCTTCTTCTGTGCTTTTCTGTGTTTTGATGGCCTGCCTCTTTGTACATTCACGTGCACACACACACTTTCTCTATCATACCTCTCGTTTCCTTCCCCCCCCCCATTCTACCCTTTCATCACATTTCCTCCCTACAAGGAATATTCCAGTAACAGCCACCTGCTGCTGCTCCCTTTCCAGACTTTTTCCTGGAAGTTCCTTGAGTAAATACTAAGAAGCCTACAATTCCAGAATGCTGGGATCTGCTATCTTTGTTTGATACAGGGTTTCTCTGTAGCCTTGGAGCCTGTCCTGGAACTAGGTCTGTAGACCAGGCTGGGCTCAAACTCACAGAGATCCGCCTGCCTCTGCCTCCCGAGTCTTGTGATTAAAGGTGTGCGCCACCACCACCCGGCTAGGGAATCTGCTATCTTACATAACCAGAATCTATAACCTTCTAGTCCACGTGCCCCAGAAGCAGACTCTGTGGCTCCTGTATCTGACATCTGCCCAAGCTCCTCTAGCATCCATGGACCACTTAACTCTGTCGAAGAGGAACAGAGGTGCTGCTCTTCCGAGGTCGGCTACCTACTGTCTTGAGCACCATCTCTGTCCTGTTCAGAGTGGACCAAAGAGCAGGGTTGATGCCTGCATTTCACAGGGGAGGTGGCCGAAAGGACATCAACGAGGGGAGAGAACCCCAGGTCAAAGCAGGGCTGGCTTAGGGGGAAGTCTCTCTGGAAAAAATGCCCCTGCCCTGGGTTCAGAGCTCATCAGTGGGTCCCAGGGAGAATGGGCGTTTAATAATTTAATATTTATGAGTTAAAACACTCTTGAACTGCAAAGAAAATTGGAATAGCAGAAAAATGGGTTAGTTCTGAAAAGCAGGGCTCCGTCTCTCAGTGATGGGCAGTTCTATTCGCTCTGCTTTGCCCCTAGCACCAAGCCTTTTATAGCAGGGACAGTAGTATTTGAAGTCGACTAGATAGGCAGCCACTTTGCCCCACTGCAAGTCTTTTGGTGGCATGATGCTGCCCCAGAGCTAACGAAAGTGAGCGCAGATCCTAGACAAGCCTGTCTGTCACTCACTTCCTCTCCGTGTCTGCATCCTTCCTGATCGACACTCTCTCTGTCATAATCCTCATAACTGAGCGGCTTTTCTCATGAACCTCAGTTGCCAGCTCCTCTAACCCATAGTCCTGTTGGTGCCCACACTCACTGCAAAGCTGTTTGCTCCCTGTCCTCTTGGTTCATGCTCATTGGTGGTGGTTAGGTGGGAGTGCGCTTCTTGTAAGAGCACTAAACACAGGCAGACAGAACATCTGCAGAGAACAGAGAGAAAGCTGAGTTCCCCAAAGACATTCCTGGATAGAAAGTCTGTGGGTTTGCCAACCTTAGGCCAGCGGTGACCTTGGGGAAGCCAGGAAGATGTGAGGACCACGTGTGCTAAATAAACCAAAGACTGAGTGCCACCCAAATGGACACATGTTCTTCCGCGAACTAGCTGAATTTTCTCCTGATGTTCTCACGAGCAAAAGTCAAGATGGACCTTTAGTGGCTTTGATTGGGGGGGGGGGGGCTGCTTCTTGGTCTTGCTAAATCCATAACTCTAAAATAAAGAAACTGTGGCCTTGGTAACATTCCCTCTTCAATCTCTAGTGTTTAGCCCCTTTGCTCCTTCAAAACTTCCAGACAAATCTACCACTTATATTGAACTCAGAATATTGTTTGTTTTCTTTGAAAATGTGAAGACTTCAAACAGCCAAAGAATTTTCATGTATAAGAGCTAGCTCACTAGTATACTCTGCTCTTTGAAGAAAATACCAAATTGTCGTCTGTAGGGCTAGAACAGATGAAGGTCAGTGCCCGAGCTTAGCATTCTAAATTTGTGTCGATATTGTCAGTGCTGTAGGATGTTATCGTAAGGGGCAGAGCGCCCTCTGCTGGAACAATACCTAGATTCTTTCAGAACGTTTATTTTCCACGGGTCTCCACTTTAGCAATGTGTGTCTTGCTTTTTATCCATACCATTCCCTCAATAGTGGTAGGATTTGTTAACACTTCTCACATGAGAAGAGAATGTCATGAACTCTAAAGAGCTGTAGGAGACCGCAAGGCGGACCTGTTTTAAAATGTTGCCGTGTTCTGTCGCTGTCTGGGGAGAGGCTTCCGGCTGGGGTGTGTCGGGATTATCAGCAGAGGTCTGTTCCACTTCCTCGTGTGACATCTCAAAGGAAGATCAATAAAAGGACTTCCTCCTGTGTGAATGTAAACAGCGTGAAATACGTTCGTACGTGTACAGAAGCTTTCAACTTACTCATAGAAAATGATTGTACTATTTTATAATTGGAAAGCGCGGTAGAGGTGGGAGAGGGTGGGGGCATGCTATTTTTATAGTGGGATGACCATTGTGCTTGGAAAACTTGAAGTCATTTTTGTATTGTGAAGTTACATTCCATCTATTCCCGGGGTGGGGGTGTGGCGTTCCTTGAGACTCTCATCAGGTAGAAGGAAGAGTTTTCTGATTTGCAGGAGAATCTCGAGCATATTTGGCACCAGATGTGGTACACACATCTGTAGCCTGCAGAGCATAACCAGCAATTGTCAGTTTTAAAGCAGGGGCACAGAGTAGGGTGGCATTTCTTTTTTCTTTTTTCTTTTTCTCTCTGTGTAACACATTATTTATGAATTTTTTTTAAAATTCTACAAAACATGGATTTGCAAGTCTGAAATAATCAAGCATGACGTCATAAGCCTGTCTCCAGCATCACCACCCCATGAGCAAAGGGACCATCCAGTGGCTTTAATGGTCCTCCCTAACATGAATTATGTGCTTCCATTGGAAAAGGATGCGGCCACAGTCGAGATTTTATTGAGCTTGCCCACAAGCTCACATTGGCAGTGAGCCCTGGGTCAAGTGCAAGATGGCCCCATCCCCATGTTTCTCCTCACCTCACAGTCAGAGGATGAGGTGGACTTTTCTCAGCTTCTTTGTCCTCTGATGCACAAATTACAAGAACAGCTCCAGGTGGTTTTCCATGGGGAATTTTGGGCTTGGAGTTTGGTGGTAGAGCGTTCCACAGCCACGCTGGGAAAACGTCCCCTGCAGCCCCTGCACATGTTCGTGCCTGGGGGGTGGGGGGGGTGTTGTTTCTGTTTGCGGTCTGTCTGCGTATTTACATACCTACCCAGGACCTTATTCCTGCTGTGTCTGCCTGTCTGTTTCCTTCCTTCCCACCCTAGACACCGGCCCTACTTCCCTTATGCACTTTATATCTCTTTAAACACACAAGAAATTGGAAGAAAAAAAACAATATTGACTTTAAAGGACTCGGTCTTCTGTTAGGAAATGCAGATTCTGTTTGGTTTCCTTGTCTTCTCCGTGTGCTGGGAAAGCATCTGTGGTTCGTCTGGTCCCGGGCTAGGGGTGCAAGGTTAAGGGTGAGAGTTGGAAACATTCACTCAGACATGACTTTTCGTTACATTAAAGATTCTAATGTAAATAGGTACACCTCTGTTCTGCCGTACAGTCAAAGTTTATATCAAAGAACTTAACACGAGGATTGTGGCGTCCAGGATATTTTTGTTTGTTTTGGTTTTTTTTAATAAAATGGAAAGAGAGCTTGTGGTTGTGCCATCCATATGCCCTGATTCCGTCACCTCCCACCCAGGGTGGCCCTATGGGTACCAAAACACCGATATTCACTATTAAATCATTATTATAGTCAAAGAGCAAGCCGGGCGGTGGTGGCGCACACCTTTAATCCCAGCACTCGGGAGGCAGAGGCAGGCGGATCTCTGGGAGTTCGAGGCCAGCCTGGTCTACA
>NW_004949149.1:2251230-2258901 GCF_000317375.1 Microtus ochrogaster
GGACAGGCACCAAAGCTACAGAGAAACCCTGTCTCGAAAAACCAAAAAAAAAAAAAAAAAAAGAGCAAGACATATTAACAACTGACTCATTTCTATCAGGTAGGTCAAGGATCAAGCACACGACCTCTTTGCAGATCTGTACCTTCAAATGAGTCGATTAATGAGTCAACGGCACTAGACCGGTGCCATGGCTCAGAGAAGAAAGGCATTAGCTGTCTAGCTTGATGACCCGAGTTCAAACTTAAGCCAGAATCATGGAAGGAAGGAATCAAATTTGAACATTCTCCCTCGTGCAAATGCACTGACACACACACACACACTCACACACTAAAGAAGAGATAAATTAATGCACTAAAAAAATTAAAATGCAAGGTGGTGGTGGCTCACACCTTTAATCTCAGCACTCGGGAGGCAGAGGCAGGCAGATCTCTGAGTTGAGGTCAGCCTGGTCTACAAAGCCAGGGCTGCTACACAGAGAAACCCTGTCTTGAAAACAAGAATAACTGACAAGTTCACTGGCAAGGCTGTGGGGAGGGCGCGGGCTGGGGCTGGGTACCATCTAAGGTTCCATTTCCATCCTCCATGGGTTTACATTTTTAATCATGGCTGTGCTCTGGGGGGGGGGGGTGTCTTCCAGGTAGTCTGTGACCGCCAAGTCACCGTGCTGGCCTTTGACCCCCAGGGTCTGCACCTCCCTAGGGCTAGGTGCCTCCACATCCAGCCTTTTCTTCTTCTGGTGAACCTGCTGTCCAGGTTCTTGTACTCAGAGGACAATCGCTGTGAGGACTGAGCCCTTCCCCCAGTCCCCCTAAATGATGTTAAACAGCAGAACCTTGGGTTTCGCTCAGGGTTTGAAAAGGAAATGTAAAAGAGGCGGGACAGGAGGCAAGGAAGTTAAATGGCGCCCCTGGCCACTGAATCACTCAGGTGAAATCAGCAGAACCTTGGGGTGGTGCAGACCCGGCAACTGCCCCTCAGGATCCCCAGCTCGTGCCTTCTAGGGGCAGATCAGTCTGATCCCTCCAAGTCATCCCCCCCATCAGGAGGTGTGGACCCCAAAGATGACACTGTCAAAAGCTCCAGCGTTTAGCTTTGGCCTCTGGGAACTAGTGTTTACGTACATAGCAGTGTCTTCACAGTGTAGCTTCTCCCAGGGACACCAGGCTGGTAGATAATCCAAGGGATCGCGAGGAATGATGACTAGACAGGACCGCACCATCACCGCCCGGCTGCACTTTGACCTTTAAGCTTCCGCCACCGATTCCTCTGGCATATAAAGACAAGAAGCTGTTACGCAAAATTCAGGCACCATTGCTCCCAACCCCAGCCTTCACATCTTTCCAATAGAACAGGACTTCCGCTGGAGGGCGCACGTGCTGGCGTACACTTAAAATTACTGCAGAGGCCCCAGGTCAGTGGGGTAGAGACAGGGTACCAGGCAAGCCACATTAGCGGACCAAGGCTTTCCGAGACTACCATCAAACCATACTGTAGCTTTGCGTTCCGGCTTCCCCTGATTTTGGACGACGACTGAATATTTTCTCAGGGATTTGTTTCTCAGCTCCGCCCTGGACACGGCCACCTGTGTACGTGCATCAGCATTCAACCTGAACATCATCCCGGCCAGGCATCGTTTCCTAGATGTTCCCTTTGTGCGCCACAGACCCTGGCCTGCAATGGCTGATTGGGGTTGTCAACTTGACTGTTTAGGAGACACCTAAGCATTTACGAGGCAGATTTTAGAGTGTGTCTGTAAGATGGTTTCCGGAGACGTTTAACTGAAAATGGAGGTCACCTTGCATGTGGTTGGAACTTCCCCATGGTCCGGGATCCCACATTAAACAAAAGGAGGAGCAAGCAAGCTGAGGCCCAGGATTCTCTGCTCTCTGCGGGCTGAAGCAGTGAGATGTGAGTAGTCAACCTGGGCTCCCTTTGCTGTGCCTCCCCCACCCACCGTGATAAACTGTTTCCCTCCAGCTGTGAGATGCATTTGGTCACAGCAAGAGAAGCAGCCACCTCACTGCTCCCAGCTGAGCAGGGAGTTCAAGGGGCGTTTACTTTGCAATGTCACCAGGACTTGCATTGAGTATGTCCTGGGGAAAACACAGGATACTCAAGTACCCGGAGTCACGGGTACCAATGTGGCAAACTCATACTGTCTGACTTCCCCTTGAGGAAGCAGAGTGTGGAGCCCCGCCTCACCTACAAACATCAGTGGGGGCTTCTGTTTGAAAAGACACCTACCCCCACCCCACCACCACTCCCACCCCACCCCCATCCTCTGGAGAAAGAAAAGGCCCTAGAACTTCATGGAAGCCAGCCAGGCCATGGTACCCTGTGACTCTTGTTTTGAAAAATATAAAAAATACAAAGGATTTTAGTTAGTTTCTAAGTCTCGATGTATTTGAAAGTAACATTAGTATTGGTCCTGCTTTTTTTGTTCTGTTTTGTTTCATTCTTGCCTTATTTCAGTGATAGGGAGAAATGGGGTGGGGAGAGGAGTGGGTGAAGGGGATTGTGTAGGATGAGGTGGAAGAGAGGACTGGGGATTCAGTGGGAGAGAGAATGGGTAAAGTGGGGGGGGGCTAGGGAAGGGTACAGGGATGGGGTGGAACAGAGAACTGGGAAAGTCTGTCAGTGAGAGGACTGGGGAGCGGGAGGGATGGAGAGGGTGCAATAGGATGGGAATGAGGGGGAGATTGAGCGAGGATGAGGCTGGGGAAAGGCGAGGCCATGAGGT
Organism: Microtus ochrogaster; assembly: GCF_000317375.1. Lineage (NCBI taxonomy): Eukaryota > Metazoa > Chordata > Mammalia > Rodentia > Cricetidae > Microtus > Microtus ochrogaster. Next base: position 2,253,971 of record NW_004949149.1, read on the forward strand.
GTGGTAGAAGAGCAGGGAATGATGGGAAAGGGAGAGGAGTGGGGAGACGGGAGGATAATGCAGCTTCTCTTTCTCTGTGATCATTAGCACCCATGTTAGGTGCCTGCCTATGAGATAACTTGGTGACTGAGGGGGCTGCACTCCTATGACTCATTGCAGACAATAGTCCCATTGTCCTCCGTGATTCAACAACAGACATTGCTTTAACTTTTACTTGTGAGCACTTGCTGGCTGGTCTTCCTCAAGACCCACGGTAATCCTTGACTGTGTGGAGAGCAAGAGACAACGGCCTCTCCTCTGTGCTACCCAGTATCAGCGAACCCCCTGTTCACCCTGACTGCATCTCAGGATTTCACAGAAGCCTAGCGTGGACAGGATGCCAGCCCAAGCCTCCAGGGAGTGCACACACATGTCTACAGGCATGCGTGCTGGGAGGTGTGGGCTGAGCTCCTCCAGTCCTCGGGCCCTTCCACACCTAAAGACCTTGCTGAACCTCCCTCTGATCTGAGTCCTAACCCCACCCATCCCCCACTCGGTGCCTCCTGGAACACCCCTACCTTTGTTCTTTGGGATCATTTATTAAACAGTTGAGGGAGAAACCCGAGCCAGCTTCATTGGCAGCCTCAGCATTTGGTTGCTATGAGAGCTGTATACACAACAAAGCTGTCATTGATATTATAGATCTTGTGGGAGCCAAGGGTCTCAAATTTCTAAGGCTAAAGCATAACTCGGAGTTTGGAAAAGGTATCCATACTATAAATAAGTGTGAGAGCAGACCTGAGTTACAGACTGAGAATGCAACAGCGCTGGCCTGGGGAGAAGCTGTCGGCATTTGACAAAAGGTCTGCGGCTTTTGCCGCCAGCACAATTCCCCACGCGCCTAAGGAAACCTTGGCTGGGGTTGAGGGAACCAGGACTCATCCTTGCTGCTCCCTTATGCAGGGGGAAGGGAGGTGGCCCATTTCCTTCCTGTCTTTCTCTCTTTTCTTATCTTCTCTTTATTCGAAGCAGGAGGAGAAAGGACTCCTGATCTCAGGCCCATGGTCCTTTGCAAGTGGGAGCTGTGTTACTTCCACAGATGGCCTGGCATCTCCTCAGCTCAGACGCTCAGGGTGGAAAACAGGAAAAGCTGAACTTGCTGTTTGTTAAACTGATATGTTTAGTCAAGAAACGGGATAGTTGTAGCTACATTATATAAGTAGAGACATACATACACATACGTGCATATACAAACACACATATATACACATGCATACACATACATTCACACATATACACACATATACACACATAAACATAGATACACACATGAACACACATATATACATATACTTACACACATACATACACACGTGTACACAATGCATATACACATACATACACATGCGCGTACACACACACACACACACAACCCACAAGGTGAGACCTTAAGGAAGGTTCTCTAGTTTTATCACTGCAAACTAGAGATCCCAAGGTCTGTTATTCCTTCTTACACTCAGCCCTGCAAAATATGTCATCATCATATGGGGCTTTCCAAACTGGCTCACCGACCACCGCTGCCCTTCCTAGAACAGCTCCTGCTGTAACTCCTGGGCCTGTACAACAGGAAGTCAAGGAGAGGCGTTCCTGCCCATAAATCACAGAAAAGATGTTGAGAGAAACTGCCCTCACACCAAAAAGCAAACATTTACGCTCCTCCAAGATGAAAATCTGAGCTGGTGGGAAAGGGAGAGAAATTCCTGGTCACCAAAGTGGAGAAAGATGGGAAAGCAACTGGACAACCCAGAGGCAACAGGACCGCGAAAGCCAGTTCATCCTGCATGTGTGTGGACCCTCCACCAGCGCCCCGGTCAACTTGCGCCAGAAGCTTATTCCCGGAAAGATAATAGTGTGAACATTTTGGATTCCGTGGACCGCACACGAGTTCCTTTACTTTCATTTTTGTTCTTTTTAGGGCCCACTCAACATTTCCAGAGCCTTCTTCATGCAAAGCACATGCTGACACAAGATGGCTGTACACTCCTGTTTTAGAAGACAGGGTCAGAATCAGAGTCCCTGGCAAGAGCTGGGAGCTGGCTCTAGAGAATGCAGGGGAAAGACAGCTGTCTCTTTCCAGAGATGTCACCACCACAGACCAGCCTTCCTGTGGGTGATATTCCAACACCCAGTGACCTTAGCTAAGACCATTGCGTACCAATAGTGCACCAAGCAATAGGTCACACCAAAGGCACTCCTGGCTGGAGAAATATGCTTTAAACCCAGGTCTCAAAGAAATGCTAGCAAGCCAAATTCCAAGAACTCTAAATTCATGACCAAAAATCCCAAAGCAGCTACAATGCCAGTAATCCAAACACCTTGAAGGCTGGGCCAGGACGATCATGAGTTTGAAGCTGGCCTGGAATACATAGCAAGATCTTTCTCAAAAATAAGGAAAATTAAAAACTCAAAATACAAGAAGAGACAAGATATAGTGAAGACTAAAGAAGAATGGTGGCGTGGGAAATGCCAGGGACGAGATACGTAAGTCTTCTAAGGAACCCTCCAGATTTCTAAGGTATCCTAAAGTCTGGGAAATGCCCTTAGCATTTTAGGACTTGACTGCAGACACCAATTAAGAAGGCTTTTTCCTTTTCTTACTTCTGTATATCTTACTTTCACTCTTACTCCATAACTGGCTGGGTGGCTGGATGGTTGGCCCCTGCTTTTCACGCTCCTTGATCTCTCTTGCTTCTCCTCCGAATCCCTCCAATATCCTTCTCCTATTTATTCTTTCTGCCTGCCAGTCTCTCTTACCTCACTATTGGCCATTCAGGTCTTTTTTAGAGCAATCGGGTCTTTTAGACAGGCAAAGTAACACAGCTTCACAGGGTTAAACAAATCCTCCATAAAAGAATGCATCGTTAAAGCAAATGTTCCACAGCATAAACAAATGTCACACATCTTAAAATAATATTCCACAACATGAGTTGCTTTGGCTTTAGAGGAACCTGAATTGTACCTGTCAAAGATCTTCTTGTTTCTATGACTTTTGAAGCTATTTAATGTTTTAGTTAGGAAAGCACGATTGACTCAGACTTCATTTGCAGAATTTTGTGTATCCTGACCCTAGACGTGCCTGCCAGTCAACTCCATCCGAAGGCACACGGATCTCCAGATGTACGAAGAGCCTTGTGCAGTCTTATACTGATAACTGCACGAACAAGGAGACTCACCGGTTTCCACAAAACCAAATCCAGGTTGCTTTTTGTGCTTGTTAGCATATTGTGAACTTGACCCAAGCCAGAGCCATCAGAGAAGAGGCATGCTCAGCTGAGAAAATGCCTCTCTTCTTCAGACTAGCCTGGGCTAAGTCAGTGGGACATTTTCTTGATTGACAGGTGGTGTCGAAGGATCCAGCCCACTGTGGGCAGTACCACCTCTGGGCAGGTGGTTCCGAACTGTATAAGAAAGCAGGCTGAGCAAGCCATGGAGAGAAAGACTGTAAGTAGTGTCCCTCAATGGCCTCCACTTCAGTTCCTGCCTCCAGTCTATGGCCCTGGTTGAGTTCCTGCCTTGGCTTCCTTCGTGATGAACTGTAAGGTGTAATATGAAATAAACTCTTTCTTCTCCATGCTGCTTCTTGTCAGTGCTTTATCACAACAGTAGAAAAGCAAACTAGAACACAGTAGTGAAAGGACTTCCTACTTGAAGACTTGTCCTACTGATTTTGGAGACTAAACTCAACAGGAGCATCAAATCAAATGCATGGCGAGCATGCTCAGTATTGTCCTACTTACACTAGGAGTGCCCAGCAGCACTTGAATGCCAACTGCTCCAGGCAGCTGGGCAACTCCAAACACTGCATCTCCAGACACCATGTCATAAGCTCCTGAGGAGCTGCCTCTGCCATCTCGTTCTACAGATTCTGGTAAGTGATACTTAGGCGGTAACGTAGCTGAGCACGCAGCCAGTAAGGGACCATGTGGTCATGTGTCTATTCTTTTTCTTCTTTCTTATCATTTTGAGATTATAATATGTTTATCTCATTTCTTCTTCCCATTCCTCCCTCTCTTATACCACTCCTTGCTCTGTTCCAAATTCAGTCTTTGTTTATTAATTGCTGTGTTATTTATTACATGCATGTGTGCTTATGCATATATGTATATATTTCTAAATGTAACCTGCTTAGTCTATATGCCACTTGTGTGTACATTTTTAGGGATGGTGTGTTCTTCCCTGGGAAATACTTTTTCTTTAGTCTCAAGATTCCTTAGAGGATTGTGGTTCTCTGTTCAGGGTTAAGACCTCATGGTCTTTTCCTGTCCACTATGGTCTCTTGCTGTCCTTGTTCAGTTCATATTTGGGCAGTCAAGACAGTGACATTTTATGGGTGTAGCATTCGACATGACACGGAGACAGAATCTCACAACAAACTCCCTGATCCTCTGACTCTTGTGGTCTTGCCAGCCCCTCTTCCATGGTGTTTCCCGAGTCTTAGGTGCAGGAGTTGCTTTGTAGATGTATCCGTTGGGACTGCTCACCACAACTCCAGCATGCCTGCTTAGGCTCTTGAAGGTGGTGCTTGGTTTAGCTGATAAGGAAGTGCATTTCAAGTATGGATAAGGCCTTAGTGTCTTAGGTTTCCACTGCTGTGAAAAAATACCATGACCCCTGGCAACTCTTAATTAAGGGGTCTTGCTTATAATTTCAAAAGTTCAGTCCATTATCATCATGGCAACATGGCAGTGTGCAGGCAGACGTGGTGTTGGAGGAGTAGCTGAGAACCCTACATCTAGCAGGCAACAGGAAGTCAACTGACAGACTGGGCAGTGTCCTGAGCATAGGAAGCCTCAAAGCTTGCTCTCACAGTGACACACTTCCTCCAACAAGGCCACACCCACTCCAACAAAACCACACCTCCTAATAGTGCTACTCCCTTTGGGACTACGGGG
>NW_004949149.1:2262306-2301568 GCF_000317375.1 Microtus ochrogaster
CTTGGTCAGAGTTACTCCAAGATATTTTATGCTATTTGTGGCTATCGTGAAAGGTGATGCTTCTCTGATTTCCCTCTCTGTTTCCTTATCCTTAGTGTATAGGAAGGCCACTGATTTTTTTGGAGTTGATCTTGTATTCTGCCACATTACTAAAGTTGTTTATCAGCTGTAGGAGTTCTTTGGTAGAGTTTTTGGGGTCTATAACAGTCTTAACAGTGTTTAAAAATGTAAGACTTTTAAAAAATCTTTTAACTGTAATCACCTGTAAAAATCAAAACCAAAAAGCAGATCACATACTTCTAACATATAATGACATAGGATACACATAACCATTCCAAAACACAGGGAAGGGAGCACTGTGAGGAAATACTGGACCAAAACAAGCCCAAAAATCAGCTGGGCAAAGTCCAAACTCTGCATCTCCATGTCTGATGTCAGAACACTCTTCAGAGCTGCAACCCTACGTTGACTGCAGCACACTTCTTTCTCTTGGGCTGGTTCCACTTCCTGTTAGTAGCTCTTCTCGGCATGTATCCCATGGCTCAGCATGTCAAACATCTTGGGGTCTCCAAGGCAATCCAGGCTTCACCTTCACAGCTTCACGCAATGGCTTCTCTACTAGGCCTCCGTTCAGGGACACCCCTGACACATGCTTGGCCTCAGCAGCTTTCCTTAGGTGTGAAGGCAAATTTCATAACCCATTTCCTTTATTCTTGACTCTAAAGCCAGATCCAAGCAGCCAAACGTGGCAAGTTCTGCTGCTTGCTGGTTCTGGAATATGGCCCCCTTGTTCAATTGCAATTTCATCAGCTTTCTGTCTTTCATTGCCTAAGCTTTGGCTGTCCTGAAACTGGATTTCTAGACCAGGCTAGCTCAGACTCAGAGATCTCAAGCCTCTGCATTCCCAGTCCTCAGATTAAAGGCTACACCACCACACCCAGCTCTAAGCTTTTCCGATGTGGGATTCCCCTCTGTATGCGGTGACTATGTTTTATTAGCATTATTTAATAAAGAAGCTGCTTTGGGCCTATGGCAGCACAGAATAGAGCAAGGCGGGAATTCCAAGCAGTGATAGAGGAAAAATAAGGCAGAGTCAGAGAGATGCCATGTAGCCGCCAAAGGAGACAGACACCCTGGAACCTCACCAGTAAACCACAAGCCTCATGGTAAAATACAAAATAATCAGAATGGGTTAATTTAAAATGTAAGAGTTAGCTAGAAATAGCATAAGTTATTGGCCAAACAGTGTTGTAATTAATATAGTTTCTGTTTTATTATTCGGGTCTCGGTGGCCAGGAAAAAAAATGAGCAGCCTCTGTGTACACTTTTCTTTAGTTCCTTTTCACAAATTGGAAGCTTAGCAGGTTGGGATGTTGCCTTGAGGTCACCACTTCCTTAATTCCATTTTTTAATCTGTTTATCTCCTTGAACACAGGATTTAGCTCTGTTACACTTCCTGGTGCTCTTTTTCTCCTCAAAATTTACATTTTATAATTTACTTTGCTTAGCTTGTTCCTATTTATTTATTTATTTATTTATTTATTTTTGCTTTTTCAAGACAGGGTTTCTCTGTGGTTTTGGAGCCTGTCCTGGAACTAGCTCTTGTAGACCAAGCTGGTCTCGAACTCATAGAGATCTGCCTGCCTCTGCCTCCCGAGTGCTGGGGTTAAAGGCATGTGCCACCACCGCCCGACATTCCTTTTTATTATAAATCTTCATTAGAGTTATCACTAATAACTAAATGGCAGAGTCTAAACTAGACTGTTTTGAGATTTCTTCTGCCAATGGAATTAATCCAAAGTTCTTAACTTTAGCCTCAGGCAGACTCTTTGGACAAGAACAAAAGGCAACCACCTTCTTCATCAAAATATCACAAGAAAGATCGTAAAGAAACTACTAAAATTCTCCTCTGAAACCTCATGAGTGAGCCCCCAATGGTCCAAACTCTTAGAACTTCTGTTTTCCATGCTCCAACTAATATGGCCCATTAAACAGTGCTTAAAGCATTCCTCTGCTTTCATAATCCCAAATACCAAAGTCCAAAATCCTCCAAGCAAAAATATGACCCAGCCTATCAGAACAAAACTGCAGTCCCTGGTACCAACTTCTGTCTTAGTTAGGGTTTCTATTGCTGTGAAAAGACACCATGACCATGATAACTCTTTTTTTTAACATTTTAATTTTCATTTTTTAAAAATATTTATTTATCATGTATACAATATTCTGTCTGCATGTGCGCCTGAAAGCCAGAAGAGGGCACCAGACCTCATTACTGTGAGCCATCATGTGGTTGCTGGGAATTGAACTTAGGAAACCTCAACCCCCTACAACACACACACACACACACACACAGTGACACACTTTCTCCAACAAAATTACACCTCCTAATAGTGCCACTCTATGGGACTATGGGGGCCAATCACATTCAAATTACCCCATTTGGTTCCATCCCCAGCAATGGAAAAAAAAAAACTGATTATCAACACTCATTGTTTACTTGTCTTTCCTTGTCTGAAAAGAAAGATAAGAAATAGATTAATTTTGTCCACATAAACTATGAAAGAAGATATTTAAATTGACATGAAAAGGCACTGAAGACATGGCTCAGGGCTTAAGTGCACTGGCTGCTCTTCCAGAGGACCCAGTTCCCAGCACCCACATGGCAGTTTACAACCATCTGTAACTCCAGTTCCAGGGGACCCAACACCCTCTTCTGGCCTCTGCAGGCATCTGCACACAATTGGCAACTCTCTCTCTCTCTCTCTCTCTCTCTCTCTCTCTCTCTCTCTCTCTCTCTCTCTCACACACACACACACACACACACACACACACAACACACACACACTAAATAAATAAAACCTTTAACTAACACAAAAAGGAAGAACAAAAAGGTAGCTGTGGCAGAATGTCTAACAGACAGCCGTGATGTCATGCTGATTGCAAGGTCCCCTGAGACGATAGGACTGAAAAATGATGACATGGTAGCCTTTGTGATCCTCCTCTCCAAAAACCCCATGATGGAACTCTCAGACGAATCCAGAGTGAGAAGCATTCTACAAAACGCCTGACCAAGTCCTCCTAAACACTGCCAGGTGACACCATCATCCTAACAAAGTTACAGAAATTGGCAAAAGACCAGAGAAGCCCAAGAGGCAGGACTATTAGGTATATGTGTCAGCCTTCTTGAGATCATGGGGAAAGCGCAAAGACAGAAACTAAAATAGAGTCTGGGGCATTTATGGAAACACACCAGAGGAATGCAGTCCTTAGCTGGGACACAATACAGTGGGGACGGCAGATGTCAACAGGGGGACACTAGGTGAGGAGCGCACGGCACTCGCTGCACGGGCATTCTTACTCCATAGCTGCTTTTAACTGTGCGTCTGTTAAAGGAGATGATGCTTCATCAAATGCCTGTTTAGACCTGTTTACCGGGTCTCGGCAGTTGGTTTCTGGCACTATTGTGAAATTTCCTTTCCCACAAATAAGGGAACACAAGACAACAGAGGACTCGGTATCCTGAGAAGTCCAGGTGTTCTTAAAGCAGGATGGTGGTGCAAGATATCTCCAGAGGATCAATTCCAATTGTTTAGGCTAAAGTTTAGTATCGTTTAAGTGTTTTGCCTGCATGTATGTTTTGCATCAGGTATGTGCCTGATGTCTCTTGAGGTCAGAAGAGAGTGTTGGTACCTTGGGAGCAGAGTCACTGAGCCACCACGTGGATGCTAGGAATTGAACCTGGTTCCTAAGGAAGAGCAGCCTCCGTTCCAATCCCAATTTTAAGACTAAATTTTTATGTCTTTAATGCAGGGTAATTGGGAAATACACCAGATGAGAAGCTGACCCCATATAATTATATCAGAGTTATTCAAAACTTAATAGCCAAGTCTCCTAGCAAATTATGAAACACCTGCCCCGCCTTCTGGTATTTAGGTGATTGAGCTGATTCTCCCAGTAGGGGGCGCTGGTGACCACTAAATGGAAATATTGCCCTGCATTGGAGAACATTGGTGCATGGATTCAAGTTCGAAAAGTTTGTAGGGCAAAGCCTAAGTGTCCAGAAGTTGCCGCAGTAGTCTGTGCATAACACCGAAAAGGAGATAAAGAGCAGCAACCTGCATGTCCAAAGATGCTTACGGGGCTAGGGGGTGGTTTGACTATACAGCCTTTGTGGGTGTCCTTAGGCCTACGTAGTGCTGAAACCATATCCCCTAAATGAAAACCAGATTACAAGGGACGAAATAACAGCAGCTTCATTGTGCCACCAGATGTGTTTCCCAGCAGTAACACTGAGAGTGTGTTCCTGGACGAACCCCTCTGCACTTGTTGATCAACCACAAATGTCTTTTCCACGCAGCATTTCACAAAATAGGCCAAAGTTTGACCCCTGCACCTAAATGTAGCACCAAAGTCCCGGGCATGCGCATGCGCATACGCATACATGCACACAAACACTGATCCAGGAAAAACTATGTAACAATTTCTGCTTCTAATGAGTGCAAGTTCAAAACGGAACCAGTAACTAGTTTCTCGGGTCTCGAAACATCTGACCCCTGCCATGTCCTTTTCTCACTCTCTGCTCGCATTCTGGCTCTACTGACTGTCTTCAGTCTCTTGGAGCTCTGTCTCCTGCGTGGTCCAGTCCAGGCTCTCCTCTACCTACAGGGCCTCTCTCGGATCATCTTCTTTGAGTTAATGTCTGCTGATCTTTTCGATTTCAGCTCGATGGCTTCCCCTTGGAGGAAAAACACTGGCTGGTCTTACGTGCTTCCTTTGCACTTTGCCTTCCCCGCTCTGACAATAGCTGACTCCGTGTACCAAACACAGCCCTAAATGGCATTCGGCGTGCCAAACACTCATACTGCGGTGAGGCTGATCACCCGGCCTCCTCCATAGGCTGCTGTTTTCTCTATGTGTCTCTGTCCATAATATAGGATCTGCCTGAGAAATTCTTCCTAATGTGTGCTCGCAGAACAAATTACCGAATGGAGGGGAGGCTGAGGAGATGCCCAGCGGTTAAGAGCACTGGCTGCTCTAGCAGAGGACTGGGGTTCTGTTTCCAGGACCCACGTGGCACCTCGCAGCTATCAGTAACTCCAGTTCCAGGGACCCATCACCCTCTTGTGGCATTCAGAAGTGCACTGCACACAGTTGGTATGCATACATACTTGCAGTGGAACACTGCTACACCAAATTAAAGATCAGTCAACAAAGAAAGAATTGAAAGAATTAACCACATACCTGCCAGATGCCCTATTCTGCCCCTCCTGTCTGCTCGATGCTTTTCATTCAAGTAAGAGTCCCACCTAGGAGTTAGAGCTAGTCCTGTCGGCTGTTGTGTTGGGTTGTCTGAGACATTGGTGGTGGAGGTGGTGGGGTAGTAAGCAAAGCATTTAAATGCTAGCTGCACACTAAGAAAAAAAAGCAATAGAAAAGAATAATAAGAGAACATATAATTGTTTTTGAAAATCTTGTCATCTTTGAGAGAGGTCATCAGAAGTATCCCAAGACACCTGTGCTAAGGGGCATGTTGGTTCTTCCTTATGCTTGATGAGATAAAGCTGGAAACCTCTTAACTGTAATTGGTTCAGGCGAACCTGGAAAACTCAAGTCCCCACTCAGCCTGCTTGCTGGGACAGGAAATGACTCAGACCAACTACAGAAAGCTCTCATTTGCCTGTCTGTTGTCAATGGGGTCTCCGAGTGGGCTCCTAAGCCCTCCTGACAGGACACCACCAGCATTTAAGAGCATCCTTGCTCTCACTATAATCCAATCTTCAAAACTGCATCGCACATTTCTTGTTCAAAACATGAACTTAGCCTTGTCTCTAAGAAGCGGTACGCAGAGAAGCAAATAGGCAGAGGCAGCACCGTGTCCTGGCCCATCACTGTTCCTAGGCTTCTCTGCGGTGCACACATTTGTATTTATGGAGTCGAGGAAGGAAGGGAGGAAAAGAGAGAGGGGCAGGGAAAAGGAGGAGGGAGATTGCCTCATGACTCTATATTGATACCACAAATTAAATCTTAATTCTTTCTTTATCCACTTCCCTCTGATAGCTACCCATTCCCCTCCAGGTTCCACAGAGAATTCTGAAACTCAAGGACACAGGGAGATGAACTGAAAGTGCCGTGGATTACTCATCTGTCCTGTGCCATGTCTACAAACCTTCCAGTGTTAGAATTTACTGCTGCCAAAACAAAACCCATCCCACACACCCCAGTAGAAGTGAAGCCAGAGGCTTTGGCTTTCTCTTCTGATGGGCTCTCCAGTCAGACAGAGTGGAGTCTGTGAGGTTTGCTCTGCTACTGGAGTCCAGGGTGCTTTCTGCAACACTGAATCAAGTTATTCAGACCAAACTCAGTTTCCAACTGGGATGGATATATATATATATGTGTGTGTGTGTGTGTGTGTGTGTGTGTATATAAATGAATATTTATGTTTTTAATTGTACAGTTCTATAAAGAAATAGTGCTAAGATACATCTTGAAAGAACCAAAGGAATAATAATATGGAAAAAATTATCAACTGTAATTTTTGGTTTGGTGGCACAAACCTGGAAGAGTGGGGCCTAAAAATGAGGCAGACTAAAGCCTCACGCAATAACCAACTTTATTCAAAGCATCAGACAATTTGTACTCTGAGTGTTAAGAAGGTCGCCTGAGTGAAGGGTACAATCACGAGGAGAAGCTGCAGAGCAGAAACATGTTTCCATAGAGACATATGAACAAATAAATAGTCAGTTATAATGAACTCACGCCTGTCTGCTACACCTGGGAGGGGCAGGAAAGCACGATCCAAGACCAATCTGTGTCTTGAAGAAGCTGAGGTCACAAGACTCTGGTCCTGTCTTATAGTTTTCTCACCAGCACTCGGAATATCCCTGCCCCTGCGCAACTCCATTTTCGGACTGTGTTCTGGCATATAACTAATATTAGTTGCATTTCTCGCTGTTGTGGCAACATACCACAGAGTTTACTCTGACTCCTACGCAGTCATGAAGGAAGACAAGGCAGTCTTGTCTTGAGGCAGTCGGTCACACTGCTCCAGCAGTCAGTTTGCAGGGAGCACAGCCATTCACTGTACTCTGTGCTCCAGTATCCCAGCTGCAGATGGGTGCTCCTCACAGTTTGTCCACGCATTGTCCCATCTCTGTTAACCTGGTTTGGAACACCCCTCACAGGCATGCCCATAAGTCTCCCAGTGATCCGAGATACAATTAAGGTCAAAATTGGTAGTTATTACAATCCCCACCCAGAGCACAAGTGGCCAGGGTCCCAGGAACAGAAATGAAGGTGGCACTCTTTCTGCTTTGAGAGTAGTGATCCACCCTAAATTTTGTTTTTTATGTTGGCAACCTTCTAAGAAGAGAAAAGAGAAAGCAAAGTCCCCAAACCAAGTAAAAGACTAATCAAGTAAAAGAGTTTCCCACAGTAATCTAAATTTTAGAGAGCTGAGCCCCACCCCATGGAACAGGCAAGGCCCCAAACCGTATGTAGCCCAGGTTAAACTCCCTGTTGCCTTCATTTCTCAGGGACTCTCAAGCCTTGAATTTGAGTTAAAGTTTTCTCAAACTGGCACTATCTTCATGCATCTTGCAGAATCAAATATAAATCCTTTCAGGGAAAAGTTATTTTCCTACTAGGCCTCAGGGCATGGACCTAATAAATTTTCAAATCCAAGCTTAAAGTCAAAGGTGAGCACCTGGAATCAGCTGTTATCAGTGCAGTATCCGCAGACTGTAGACCTCAGGGGCAGAGCTTCTAAGACTCCACACACATCTGACTATTATGTAAATTAACTGCACCATGCTCAAATTCTTTGGCTTAAAAACTATTATCTAAAAAGAAAGAGAAACTTTAAACAGTTGCACCTTATAATTTAGACTAAAATCCAGAGAATTCTATCAAACATTTAAAGGAATAAACAGCATCACACCTACAGACTCCCCTAAGCGTATCTAACTCTTGGGAGCTGAAACAGGAGAATTGATGCAAGTTCCAGAATAGCCTGGGCATGCAAGACCTTGCTCTCCCCACCACACACACACACACACACACACACACACACACACACACACACACTCCAGAGATCTAAAAGTGAGTTCAGTAAGGTCACAAGATGGGAGACCAGCACAGAGAAGCTAATTGTGTTTTTGTACTGTGGCAGAAAGCACTGAATTTTTTAGCAAAATCATCTGTAATCACATAAAAAAAGTTTTCTGGGCATGATGCCACCCTCCTTTTGATCCCAGCAGAGGCAGAGGCAGGTGTAGTGGAATAATTTTTTGTACACTATGAAGATGTCACTTCCGATTGGTTTAATAAAAAGCTGACCAGCCAATAGTTAGGCAGGATTTCCAGGCACAGAGGATGCTGGGAAGAAGAAGGGTAGAGACACCAGGAGATACAAAGGAAGCAGTATGGGAAATGCAAAGTAAAGATAACAGAGCCATGTAAAAGAATATAGATTTAAAAATATGGGTAATTTGCTATAAGAACTAATTAGAAACAAGAATAGTTACTAGACAAGCTTTCATAATTAGTAATAAGTCTCCATGTCATTATTTGTGAGCTGACTGGTGGGACAGAAAAAGACTCACTACAAGTAGGCAGAGCTATATGAACTTAAGGCCAGCCTGATGTGCATATTGAGTTCCAGGACAACCAAGGCTATACAGTGAAAGCCTCTATCAAAAAGATGGGGTGAGGATGGGAGAGAAAAAGTGGGTACAAAGAAACCATGCAAAGCACTTAAAAACAATGCTATACCTTACAGATTATGATTAAAAAAAAAAAAAAAAACTCCAGAGAGGCTGGAGAGATGACTCAGCAGTTAACAGTGCTTATTGTAATTAAAAACAAAACTTTCAGGGTTTTTGTTCCTTCAAAACAATAAGAGTGTTTTTTTTATTTATTTTAAATTTTGAATTGTCTCAAGCATACCATTAAGACTGCTTTTCTCGGTTGGTATCGTATCTCTCAAAACTATGACTTAACATTAAATCAATAATATAGAGAAAAGTGTTGATAGAAGGTGTTCATTCATCTTCTGGCTGCCCAAAACCAGAATAATCACACCGAAACTATATTATTTGTAAAAAAAAAAAAAAAAAGTTTGGCCAGTAGCTTAAATGTCTTTTTAAGTAGCTCTTATATCTTAAATTAACCCATTTTTATTAATCTGTGTATTGCCACATGGCTGTGACTTACCAGGCAAAGTTCTACCTTTTGCCTCATCTGGTGGCTAGATGGCTTCTCCTTGACTCCACCTTCATTCTCCCAGCATTCAGTTTAGTTTTCCCACCTAGCTCTAATCTGCTAAGGTATTGGCCGAAACACTTTATTTGTTAACTAATAAAAACAACACATATACAGAAAGACTTCCCACACCAGAAAAGTGTGGTGAAGTTTTCATACATTGCTAAAACTGCTAGACAAATAACCTTGGAGGTTTTTGACCTTCACTTCACTATTATGCCTACAAATGTCTTCACAGATCTGGTCCTACATGAGGAAGTACAGTCTCCATTACAGAATTTACAATAATACTGAAACTAAGTGCAATCACTTCAAAGAAGAGTCCTCAGATCATAGTCTGTGTGCCAGATGGGCCCTGGTATTGTGAATAAAGTTTTATTAGAACACAGACTCATCTGTTTACTCATCATGGAAGAGATGTGTAGCCACAGTCTAGACTTTCTATATGACCCTATACAGTGAAAAAGGACGGGGTGTCCACTCGTAGTTTAGAATGTGGTTATTGGTTAGTAATCTATAGACTATATTCCTCATCAGTGTTTTCACCAAGTCCATCACAAATGGGGAAATAATCCATTCTGTAGGAAAATAAGAAAACACAGGTTTGCAGTTGCTCTGTCATTGTAATGACATAAAGAAAAGCAATTAAGAGACCAAGTGAATGTGGACAGAGCTGGGTGGCAGGCTGCTTGTCTTGCATGTGCAATGCCTGGAGTTCAGTCCTGGCTCCTGTAAAGATAACCGAATGACCTGCAGGGATGCTTAACAAAATGCCAACATTAACAACCCCTGAGTGATGGGATTTCACACTGATCTCTGTTTTCTGCCACTTGACTTGCATTAGTGTACACTGTCAAAATATAAAGGAGGTACAAAATTAAAACAAGATTTTATTCACTGAGGTCCCAGTCCTGGGTAGAGTGAGTGGCTCTGCCCCATACTACAGGGCTTTGCCAAGCAAGCCTGGCTGCCCAGTGAGAGCTCCCACATACCCCATTCCCAAGTGTGGATTCTGGAGGGGATTTTCTTCCTTTTACATTTTTCTTGTGTAAAGAAAGATAAATGGCACCTCTGTTTCTGGGATCCACCCATCCTTAAAAGAAACCTGCCAGAGAGACAGCTCAGTGATTTAGTGATTAGAGCCTTGTTACTCTGGCAGAAGACCAGGGTTTGATTCCCAGCACATACATGGTAATTCAGGGGATGTAACTTGTAGCTCTGGTGCCAAGGGACCTAATGCCTTCCCTTCTTCTGACCTCTTATGACACAGCACACATGTATGTACTGTATATGTGTAGGTAAAACATTCATACACATAAAACTAAGAATAAATTTTTAAAACGAAGGAAGAATCTTTGATAAGGCCAAGAAAAAAAGGCAGTAAAGTCACGCCAAGGTGCACTTTGTCAGTATGTCATGACCTCAGAGTCCTCCACACCACAGGGACGACAGCTCACTGTCTTCAGAACTGGGTTCTATGCAGTCAGACTACTTTTCCAGAGTAAGGAGAAAGTTGAACTGGTTCTCGAGAAGCCAAAGGTGGCCTGGGATTTACTGTGTACCCGTGGCTGGCCTTGAAGTCCTGAACCTCCCACTTTTACTTCCCAGAATTCAGGGTTTGTGAGTGTGGCTCTACGCTAGGCCAAATTACAGCTTTAACAGGAGAAAATCAGCCCTGCTTTAGTTAATCCTCGTGTGTGTATGTGTGTGTGTGTGTGTGTGTGTGTGTGTGTGTGTGTGTGTGTGTGTTTAGTTCAGTTATGAAGCCTGAACTTCTAACAGGTTTTCCAGCATTCTAAACATTAAGGGCTTAGCTAAAGGATCTTGTTAATTCAGAACAGGCATTAAGAACAAAAGGAGGAAGATGTAAGTGAGAACAAGCTTAACCAAGGTTGAGGTCAACCATGGTAACTTCACTTCCCATAAGCACTTCCTATTCTTTGCAAGGCCTAGAAATTTTGCAGCATTGAACTTCCTGAAGTACTTGGAGAAAGTGATTGCTGCTCCCCAGCAGCTCCTCTTTCTTCAGAGGATAAAGGGGAGGGCCACCTCCTCGCTCCAATTAGACTCAACTCACTCCAGGCGACCCAGGCTTCAGTAGCTGTCTGCTCACCCTGCCCCTGCGAAGACTCAGTAAGAGAATGAAAATGAGATCCTGGAGGACAGACCAGAGGAAGAAATGCGGGGCGGAAGAAAGCAACGGCTGCGTAGCCATGCTGGCCCCTCGGCTTTCATGAATCACTTCTCATTCTCAATCCCAGGAACAAATGAGACACAATTTCCTTTCTTGGGCCAGAAGCCACAATTAAGAGCCCGATCGCTTTTCTCCACATCATTATTCCTTCGTGACAGTTGCCTAAGTCTGGTGTGGTGGCACACACCTGTAATCCCCGGGCACTAGAGGCAGAAGCAGGAGGATTGCCACAAGTTTCAGGACAGTCTGACCTAAGTAACAAGTTGCAGGATATCCAGGCCTATGTAGCAGAAACATTTCTCTCTTTTTTTGAGATTTGTTTATTTTGCTTTATGTGTATGAGTGTTTTGTTCATATGTATGTCTGTGAACCACGTGCGTGCCTGGTGACCTCAGAGGACAGAAAAAGGTGTTAGAGCCCCTGAAACTGGAGTCAGAGACAGTTGTAAACCAGCACGTGGTTGCTGGAAATCAAACTCAGGTCTTCTCTCTGCATGAACAATGAAGGCTCTTAACTGCTGAGCCTTCTCTCCGGCCTCATCTTAAAAGACACGGCCTCACATACACATATACACAGACCTCCTGGTCTCCCACAGCCAGCAATTTGCTCATATAAATATCTCCTTCTCTACAATATAGGACCTAAAATGAAAGCTGACACGGCAGGGCTCACTTCACCCATTGGTCAGTTCATGTTTGCTGAACGCCTACTCTATGAGCCATGCATCATCGAGTAAGACTTACATCGAGAAAGACACAATAAAGATAGCAAATTAGGTCATCAACACATTACAAGACAGTCAGTCACATGAACAACAACAGACAAACAAAACACCATCCAGGCACAGTAATCCACACCTACAGCCTGAACATCACTGGTCCACAGTGATGGTCCACATCACTGTGCGGAAGGCAGAGGCAGGGAAGATTGCATCCAGTCTGAGGATAACCTGAGCAAGGTACACAGAGAACCCAAGGGAGCCTTGTCCTCCAAAAGGAAAGATCACATCAGAGAGGGAAACTGGGAGGGGTGTGAGGATACGTTTGCACTTGTCAACACCATAGTCAGGGCAGTCGGGCTAGGTCAGGACAGTAGCCCTCCTGCCAAGGGCCAAGAGCCCCCCAGAACCCTCCATGACATTACAACCAGGGCATGATAAGGTTTGGCATATTTTCTCTAAACCAACAGAGAAACCATTTCAAACCCAAAAGGAAACTAATTACTGCAACACATCCTCAAAAGACCAAAGACTTTCCTGACTTCCCCACTGTAGTCAGTGAGCCTGGCTCGTAGCCTGTGCTGGGTGTTCAGTAATTGACCATGACTGCCTAGTTCACATGAATACAGAAAAATTCAAGACAACTGAGCAGTATGCTGAATACTTTTGTAACTTGCTTGGCTGAGCTCCACCTTTCTTCCCTGCTCATCAGGATCAAGGCACCCAGAATAGCAGAGCAAATGGCTGACAATGGGGATAAGGAGATTCTTAAGGAAGCATCCCAGGTAGTGGCACCTAGGTGGTGTCAGTAGCTCTGCTCAACTTGAATCTTTGTGCTAGCCAGAACAGGGCTCCAGAGAATATCTGCATTCGTCAGGTTCATTACATATCTAATGAGGTGTGTGTGTGTGTGTTTGTGTGTGTGTGTGTGTGCATTGTTAGAATGGCTCACACCATTGGAGTACGGGTATTGCCACAACGACTATCTGCACAACAGAGAAAGGGAATTCTCTGACTGCTCAGACATAGAAGCTGGAAACTTCAGAACAAAAGGGAGCAATGATGCTGCCCTAGTCTGACGTTTAACTCCTGGAAGCACCTGGAGAGCCTCTGGTGTTGATGTACTCTGTAAGGATGGAGATGCTGAAATTGTGTCCCTGAGTGATCAAGTTTGCACCTACTGATTGGCCCCCTCCCTCCCCTGCCTTCACTCTGTTCAAGTCTCTACCTATTGGACAGTCCTGCCTACATGCAGGGCAGGTCTTCCTCCTTTAGTGGCTGATCTGTATGTCATATTCTAGAAACGTCCTCATGGATTTGCCCAGAAGTGTGCTTTGACAAATTTCTAGGTGTCTCTTGTTTCAATCAAGTTGACAATCCAGATTAACCACCCCAGAAGGTAACCTTGCATAGCTGACAGTCTGTAGCATGGTGCCAATGATGTAGTCCTATTGATATTTATGTCTTTCTGCACACCTTTTCCCCTGAGTGTGGCTAGGTCTCGTGCCTTCAAGTAAGTAGAATGTGTCAAACATGATGTTATATGTCCTGGTTTCATTAATGTTACTTTAATAAAATACCCTGACACAGAGCAACTTAGGAAAGAAGTTCATCTGACTCACTATTCCAGGTTACAACTCATCATTGCTGGGAAGTCAAGGCAGGAATAAAATACTAGTCATATCCACAGTTACTCATATCCAACCCCCTCTCTACACTTAATAAGATCCCCTGACTAGGGAATGGTGCTGCCCACAGTGGGCTGTGTCTTCTCACATCCATTTAGCATGAGTAAACAAAACAAACATGTTCACAGGCCAACCTGATCTAGACAATCCCTCATTGGGACTTTCTTCTTGGGTGACTATAAACTGTGTCAAGTTGACAGTTATCACATCCCACTTCTTAGAATAAATTACAAAACCTCTGTAATTTCCATCTTGCCCTTTCTCTGTCCATTTAGGTCTACTGCTGAGTGCTGGCTGGTTTTATGACTCAAGCTAGGGTCCTGAGAAAGAAGGGAACCTCGGCTGAGGAAAGGCCTCCTTGAGATTTGGCAGTAAGACCCTTTCTCAATTAGTAATCAATGAAGGAGGGCCCAATTCATGGTGGGTGGTACCCTTCCTGGGCTGGTGGTCCAGGGTTCTATAAGAAAGCAGGCTGAGCAAGCCATGTAAAGCAAGGAGGTAAGCAGCTCTCCTCCCGGCCTATACATCAGCTCCTGCATCCAGTTTCCAGCCCTGTGTGAGCTCCTGTCCTGACTTCCTCCAATGACGGACTATGATGTGGAAGTGTAAGCCAAACAAACTCTTCCTTCCCCCAGCTTGCCTTTTGATCCTGGTGTTTTTTTGCAGCAATAGAAACCCTAACTAAGACATGCTGGAAAATCAAGAGCCCGGGCTATGCGTGCTATTAAAGGGCTCATATGACAAAGAGTTGATAGACCAATTATGTACCTGGAACTGGAACAAAGGTCATCTACATAAGCCGTGGCAATTGCCTTCGGGAAGCTCGAAAGAAAATACCTACATTCTATGTAGATAATAAGTGGACCTTGTTTCCTGTGTATTAGAGGCTGTCATAACAACATGAGATCTCTGGTTTGTTTTTTCTTCCTCTTTTAAGTCTCTGCTTCTCTTTAGAATCAGAAAGTCCACAAGCCTCTGAGAACTGGTCACTATAGAAACTCAGCAACTACATGAAACAGAAACAGGCAACTGTGGGTAAAAACTCAGTGAACCGAGACTTCAGACCCAGTAGAAACATGACAAGACCTCTCAGGCTGCTGCAAGCCTTCAGACAGAAGTGCATATCGTGTCCCGACTTGTGGCTGGCTCTTACCGGAAGGCACCATGTCTTCCCATGATTCTGTAACATTGCAATGTCCCTCTGTGGAGTGGCCTATGACACCCTGCCCATTCCTCCAAGTCTACTCCAATGCTGGGAGCTTTCCCAATTCCCAGGCAGGGTTCGCACATCCTTTTAAAAATATTCCTTCTATCCTGTGTGTCTTGCCATGGCAGAAAACCCAGAGAATGACCCAGAGAGCTATGGCAGGAAAGCCATGCTGGACGAGTTTGCATCCCTGAACCACTTCCAGGAGCAGAGATCTTCTGCCCTGCCGTGAACTGTGGTATGGTAAGAAGAAACCAGCCTTTGTCAAGTGAACCCCGTAAGTTCTGGCGCCATTTGTTAGAGCTTGTTCTTACTACTCAGGAACTAGTCTCCAAAGCACTCCAGTGAGTGGACTTTCGGGAAACGCTGTTAGCTCCAGGAGAGCCTCTTGACTCTTTAATGCATCTTTTAAAGCCTTGCAATTGGACTCACCTTGATGCAACAAGTGAACAATACTCTTGAGGGTGTAGGTGACATCTACCCCTCAGGAGTTACTTCGCCTTTTTCAGAGCGCCCCTACAAATGCTAAATAACTCCAGTGAGTTCAACTCATACAAGGATATCCTATAAGCCATTCCTGGAGTGTGGCACTACCTCCCCCCCCCCCCCACAGGTTTGTGCCTGTGTCTCCCAGACACTGCAGCCACACAACTTGTGATGGCTATTCTTGGTTGCCAGCTTGTCTATATCAGGAATGAACTACAGACTGGAAATGCAGGGCACACATGCGATCTGGATCTTGAGGCTGGAAGACACAGGCTTTTGATCGGATCTTGAGGCTAGATGACACAAGCCTTTAACACAGATCTGGAGGAAGGCACAGCTTTAATCTGGGCCCCCCTTCTGCTGGATCCTACATAAGGACGAGGGAAGAAGGAGGGTTTGTTCTTCCCCTGCCTGCCCTCTCCTTGTCAGCACATCCATTCCTTCACTGGCATTGGAGTCTGCTTCTTTGGGATTCCGGCACATACTGAAGACCAGACCAGATGAGACAACCAGCCTGCTGGGCCTGAGCAACTACTGGATTCTTGAGCTTTCCATTCACAACTAGCCATTGTTGGACTGCAGCCCGTAAGTCATTCCAATAAATCCTATATTTATATGTATGCATATATGAGGGAGATTCGTTTCATAACTTTTGTGACTCTAGAGACCCCTGACTAATACACAACCTCAAGATAGTTCGAGGGTGGGCCTGTCTGACCATCAGGGGCAGTCAGATCCCCTTCCAGAACAATGTATGCTTTGATAACAGATCTCACTTTCTTCTAGGGCCAAGAATCATCCAGACCTTGTATCGAAGCAACAGAAAGACAAGGAGATTTATATGGAAGGGGAGAGGAGCCCTTTCACCCAAGACCTGTTGGGGAACTCCCCAGCTGACAAACAGGGTTCCAGCACAATTGTCAACATCTGCTCTGAAGACTGCTCTTCCTTTCATGTATAGATATTTTATGCTAAAGTAACAACGAGCCAGGCTCAAGACCTAAACGCATGTGACTGATGGTAGGGACCGTTCCTTCTTCCTGGACATTTTCTGGAAATCTTAAGCAAGTCTATTCAGGGGCCAGGCCAATGCAGTTGTTGGGTTTACGACTAGTACAAACACAGACACTGCTAGAGACAGCAAGGAAAGATTCTCAGAAGTCACTAATAGTGGTCGGTGAGACGCTCAGCCAACAGCAGCTGTAGAGACAAACCAGCCGACTGTAGAGGCATTGTTCCTACTGAAAAACAAAAACAAGGCAAAAGATATAAAGATTTTCTGCCGCTCGTCTGTCAGTAGAAAGCATCTGAGAAAGAGAAGCTGCCTTTGCAGTCTTCCCAGAAAGACAGTATTGACATGCAGAAGTTGGTTGAGACTTCACAGGATTGTGTCAAATGAAGCCTGCAAGCCTCCTAATCCAATTGAGAGGAGATAGCAAGCCATCTCCTCCGCGAAGTCCGGACCTATACTGTGCTATGTCAAAGGGTGTTTGGAAAACTTGGATGATTTGATAGAACATAATGATCTCATTCACCCCCTCACACCTGGGTGCAAGTGGCAGCCCCCTCCAGTTTTCCCAGAGTAGGGAGACAACATCCCAAACCTTTAGTGCCCTCATAAGGGCATGTTCTTTCTTCTCCCTCCACCCTGGCTCTTTCTGCAATTCTGCGTGCAGGCAATGGAGACCGCTCCCCCTCTACTCCAGGGATTGGCTGCTGGGGTCAAGTTGACAACAGTCCTGGTGCCGTGGTAAGCATGCTCTCCCCTACCCTTCTGTCAACAGGATCCCCAATTAAGACAGGATCTCCGTGTCTTAATTGGGGTTCTTACTGCTGTAATGAAACACCATGACCAAAACAACTTGGAGAAGAAAGGGTTTATTCAGTTTACTCTTCCATATTGCTCGTCATCACCAAAGAAAGTCAGGACAGGAACTCAAACACGGCAGGAACCTGGAGGCAGGAGCTGATGCAGAGGCCATGGAGGGGAGCTGCTTACTGGCTTGCTCCCCATAGTTTGCTCAGCCTGCTTTCTTATAGAAGCCAGGACACCAGCCCAGGGATGGCACCACCCACTATGGACTGAGCCCTTGCCCATTAATCATTAGTTAAGAGAATGCTCTGCAGGCTTGCCCACAGCCCAATCTGATGGAGGCATTTTCTCAGCTGAAGTTCCTCCTCTCCGATGACAATAGTTTGTGGCAAGTTGACATAATCTAGCCAGAACACCCTGGGTTCACAATGTCCAAGTGTGAAAAGCACTTGCTTCCCTGGTTGACATCCCTCCCACCCCAAAACCCAAACCCGAGTCCATGGGGCTAGCAAGAAGGCACAAACCCCCTCACAGAGTGGGCACTGCGTGAAGACATCATTTCGTGCTGGCCTCCCAGCTTCTTCTTCACACTCGATGGCCATGGAGACACTCAGTGTTGTCTCCAGCATTGCACCACTGTCAGTCAAGGCCAGTTAAATCCCCCTGGCATTAGAATAACACTCTGAGCCGGGCGGGTGTGGTGCACATCTTTAATCCTAGCACTTGGGAGGCAGAGGAGGCGGATCTCTGTGAGTTCAAGGCCAGCCTGGTCTACAAGAGCTAGTTCCAGGACAGGTTCCAAAGTTAAAGAAAAACTCCGTCTCAAAATACAAAAATAATGCTCTGAATGACGCAAGCAAGTTCTTTTGGGCAATATCGGGTTGGGCCTGGTTTGGTTTGGTGATGTCTCCCGTTATGATCAACAGTCAGCAAGGCTCACACACCGTCTCATCTGGAGATGTATTATCACTACCCTTTGAAATGACGCTCCCCGTGCCCAGCTTTCAGCTTGGGTCTGTTAGCTGAATGAATTCACCATAAGTGAAATAGTCCAAAGTGTCAATTTGGTTTTGCCAGTTTCTCCTGCTATCCCCTGTCACTCCCTATCTTGGAGATCCCATGATCGGTGTCCCGCTTTTCCCACTGGGGGCCGTCTCTCCAAAGGGATATTCTGTCAATAATGGTAGACAATGGTGATCACTCTTATTTACCCTGCACTGCGCTGATGTGTTCCCTTAGACTTTTCAGGCAAAGGGACCAGTCGGGGAGGGGAGATAGAAACAGAGAGAGTGGCAGAAAGCCAGAGAGAGACGGGCAGACAAAGATAAGACACTTAGGCACTCCAGGGAAAGGCGAGGAGGCAAAGGGTCAGTGTGGGTTGCATAATAGCTAGCGGGAGAAGACTGCAGAGGCTGACCCAGAGCAGGATGGCTGCCTCGCTTACAACGCATTTACACGGTCTCCTAATGGCCTTGGAAAGCCTCAAAGTGCCCTTTAGAGGGAAATCACTGGCTCTGGTGCATGTTGAGAAAGCAGCGGGGTAAAGCCCAGAGTCATGGACATGGAGCTGCTAGAGACCATTGTTCTAAGTCTGTGGCAAGGCCATCCACATTGCAAATCACACACTCTGTTTAGGACTGACTGCAAGTGTTGCATTCTTTCACATGCCCTAAAATAATTAAATAAATGTTCTTGCAATTGAATAGTCCCAGGTGGTATAGAGAGAAGGGCACAGGTGTAAAATCAGAAGTCCCAGGCGTTGCCGAGCAGCTAGAATCCAGAGGTGGTTCCTGGAAGAGGGCCACAAACAGACATGAGTCCCAGCTTAGGCAGTGGTGCGGCCGGTAAAATTCTCAGTTGAGAACATAGAGGAAAGAGCAGAAAGGCGGGATGGACAATCTTAGTTTTAGATGCACTGCTGGAGGTGGTGAGTCTGAAAGGCCCCTGGAAATTTTTGACAGAAGCACAACATGAAATACGAATCTGCGCACAAGAAATGTGTGAGACTGGCTGAGATCACCTGGAAAGAGCTGCATAAGGAAAAGGGGAGCTTAGGCTGGAGAGAGGGCTTGCTTGTAGAGAGCACAGGCTGCTCTTGCAGAGGACCCAGGTTCAATCCCCAGCACCCACATGGCAGCTCACACCTGCCTGTAACTCCAGTTCCAGGGGATCCAATACCCTTACGTAAGCATATATGCAGGCAAGACACCAGTGCACATAAAATTTAAAACATAAAATAGCAAAATAAAAGGAGAGGATGAATAGTAAAACCTTGGTGACTACTGAAAATGTTTAATAAGGGAGTAGGCAGAGAATAGGAGCTAGAGTCGAACAGATGTGGCCAGAGGCACGGATGGCCACAAAGCTCCCGTAAGGGCCTACTCGCCCCAACACAAGGAACGACTTTTAAAACAGTTTAATGAGAAATATTGTTTAAAAACTTTTACTTGTTCCCAACAAAAGAATTTATAGTTCTCACAGCACACCATTTCCAAAATGTTTCACTGGGTTTGATTAAATGGAGTAGTCAGAAAATGGCAGTATGCCATGGGAGAATGCTCTTGTACACTGTTACGATTTGCCTCTTATACTGGTTTAATAAAGCGCTGATTGGCTAGTAGCCAGGCAGGAAGTATAGGCAGAGCAATGAGACTAAAAGAATTCTGGGAAGAAGAAAGGCACAGTCAGTCACTAGCCAGATGCAGAGGAAGCCTCACTGAGAAAAGGTACCAAGCCATGTGGCTAAAGATAGATAAGAATTATGGGTTAATTTAAGTTGTGAGAACTAGTTAGTAATAAGCCTGAGCTAACAGGTCAAACAGTTTATAATAATTAATATGCCTCTGTGTTTATTTGGAATTGAATGGCTGTGGGTGGGACTGGGAGGGACAGAAACTCCTCCCCCCCATAGGGGTGCACACTTTTAATCCCAGCACTCTCCAGAGGCAGAGGGAAGCAGATCTCTGAGTTTGAGGCCAGCCTGGTCTACAGAGTGAGCTCTGGGACAGCTAGAGCTACAAAGAGAAACCCTGTCTTGAAAAACAAAACAAACAAGCAATGTTGTATTGTCTTGGGAATGCATCATGAATTCATAGTAGAAAAAACAAGGGAAAATGTAATTTACTGTATAGTTGCTAATTATAAAGTATGTTTTGTAATTAAAGTACTCCCGATTTTCAACTGTGACCAATGATAACCTGATATGTGGACTTCAATATGAACATAATTAAAACATCTAGCACAAATGCATTTATGACTTGGCTCTTTGGGTATCAGGCAGGAACCAGAATTCCTTACAGTACTACAGAACAGTATTCCTTTCAGACAGTATATGACATAATTCATAGCAGTAATGATGGTGGAGGCCACACTAGCTTTGTTTCTAAGCCTCAGGTACCAAAGCTATGTGTGACAAGCTGCTTACTGCTGCCCTACACACACACACACACACACACACACACACTCACACACACACCAGCAAACTTGTAATGCTGACTCACGGAAGGCTGCTCAACTACAGCAGGTACCCCCTAAGTGCCCCGGAGTTCTATATGGCCACGTATTCATGTTCTAACTGAAGGTGGCAATGGCTCTGTAATAACTTCTGTCACTCACTTAAAGGAGAGTCCTGATCCCTTGTTTTCTCCTTACTGTCCATGGCTGGAACAAGGGACATAACTGCCTCTTTTCACGCCCTAAGACAAAATGCTCTGGCAAAAGCAGTTTTATGGAACAAAGATTGATTCTGATGCACAGTCCATCAGGATGTTGTAATCCAGGCAGCAGGAACTTGAAGCAGCTGACTACAGTGGCATCTAAGGACAAGAAGCCCAGAAGGTTATGCCAGCTCTCCTTGTTATACGGTCCAGGGCGTGATGCCACTCACAGAACAAGGTGTTTCCATTTCAGTTGACCTAAGGAAGATAACCTCCGGCAGACATCCCCAGAGGCCGTTCTTCTAGACAACTCAAGATCTCCCCAGCCGGACAACTGAGACTGACCATTACAGGAACCTCGCAACAATCCTGTTCCATCTTTGTGGGTGAGAACCTCAGCCTGGTGTGTCAGAACATTAAGAGAAAGAACGTACACCCATAGATCTTCATCTCACTCAGCCATCATCAGAGAATCTTCCTCCTGCTCCAATGGGAGCTTACACAGAGACCCTCAAGTGGACACTGTGTAGAAAGTGGGAGACTTGGAGCACTCAGTCATTAATTGGACGTCTCCATCAAATCCCTCCCCTCGGGGCTCAGGGAGACAGTCCTAAAGTGAGTCAGAAAGATCAAAAGGGCCTGCGGGGATAAATGACTCCAAGAAAATGGTGCCCTCCTGACCCTGCAGGGCAGGTGCACATATGTCTGCTGTGGCTGCACACATAGGGCCTGCATAGGTTCAAGACAGACAGACAGACTCTCAGCATTGAAAGGGGGAACTGGACATGGCGCGCATGCCTAACCAACAATCTATCTGCAATTGATACCAGTGTGCCAAGGAAAAATTAGTTTTCTCCTAAGAAGTCTCACTGGGCATAGAACTGGGTATAGAACTCACTGGGTATGGATGCCCCATGCCCAAGAACAGACATAAAGCACTCAGTGGTGATTTTGTAGACTTTGCCCCGGATGCTTTGTTTGGGTTTGTCTTGTGTTATTGCTCTGCTAGTTTCCAATTTTGTGTTCTTGTGTGGGTTTGTTTGTGGGTGTGGCTTTTTTGTTTTGTTTTGTTTAGGTGTTTGTTTGTTCTCTAAAGAGAGATAAAATGGACAGGCCCACGTGGATCCCAGGCCCACCTTGGTCCTCTCAGCCCGGGCTGGCTGAAGACATCCACAGGCCTGGGTAGACACCATTAGAGCAAGCAAATACATGGTGGGGAAACGGGGAGGGGCAGAACAATTCGTGTCCTGTGAGATGCAGAACTGAAACAGTGAGGAACAGGCTGATGGGAGCAGCCTGCTTGTCCCCTGAGGCCAGTCCGATGGCC
This sequence comes from Microtus ochrogaster, assembly GCF_000317375.1. Lineage (NCBI taxonomy): Eukaryota > Metazoa > Chordata > Mammalia > Rodentia > Cricetidae > Microtus > Microtus ochrogaster. Next base: position 2,284,654 of record NW_004949149.1, read on the forward strand.
TGGGCTGTTGCCAAGGGCCATGTCTGGGCCTGTAATCCTACCATAGCTGGGGTCTGTGTTGATATCTGTGGCCCATGTTCCCACCAAAGTCCAGACAGATACCGGGGGTGTAGGCCTGGGCTGCCGCCTGAGGCCATGTTTGTGTCTGAAGACTATGCTGACACAGGGGCCGTGCTGGTAGCCTGTGCTGCCACCCCATGCCATGGTGACATCTGGACCCAAGCTGCAGCTAAGGGCCCTGTCTGGATCCGCAGCCCTGCCACAGCCAGGGTTCGTGCTGATGGCCACGACTCCTGATACCATCAAAGGTTGTGCGATACAAGGAGTCTGGGCTGACCTGGGCAATGTTGGTGTCCAGCGGTCATGCTGCAGCTGGAATCATGCCTATCTGAGTGGCCTAGACTGCCACCTGGGGCCATGGTGACATCTGGGCCCTGCTGCTGCCACAGACCATGTCTGGGTCCATGGTCCTACTGCAACCAGCATCTGTGTTGCCGCCCATGGCCTGTGTTGCCACCAAAGGCCACACAGATACCCAAAGTCTGGGCCACCACTTGTGGTCATGTGAGTGTCCAAGTTCCATGCTGACATCAGCACTATACAGATCTGAGAGGCCTGTGCTGCTTCCTGGTACCATGGTGACATCCAGGCTGAGCTGCTGCCAAGGGTCATGTCTGAGTTTGTGACCCTACAGCAACCAGGGCTTGATTTAATGTCCACGGCTCCTGTTACCACCAATGGCCATGCAGATACCTGTGGTCTGGTCAGCCATCTGAGACCATGATGGTGTCCTAAGGCCCTTCTGTCACTGGGGCCACACTTATCTGGGTGGCCCACCCTGCCACCAGGGCCATGGTGACATCTGGACCCAAGCTGCTGCCAAGAGCCATGTCTGTGTCCATGGTCCTTCTTCAGTTAGGATCTGTGCTGATCTCTATAGCCCAAGAAACCACAGGGGACCACAGGAACCATGTGTGTTGAAGTCCAAAGGCCTTGCTGACCCAGCATTGCCCTGTGCTGGCACTGGGGGAGCTGGCCCTGTCCCCTAGCTACAGCAGAATACCTGGCCCTGCCCTTCAAGGAAGAGCAGGCCCCACACTCAGAAGGCATGGTCGCACCTGTCACCACAGACCTGAAGAACTGGTTCTATCCCTCACCTGAGGTGGACGGCCCCAGAGGCCCCAGTGACCAAGATTGACTAAATCAGCTACCTCTCAGACTCACATTCAGGGATTTGAGCTGGCCCACCCCAACATCATCTACCCTATCCATTACCAGCTGCAGGGCAAGAGGGACTGGCCCTTTGGAACCATGGCTACTGCAGAATCTCCATGGCTCAGGACAACAGCAGGATATCCAGGAGGAGTTTGGGTGAGGGTCTGGTGATGATGGTGTACCAGAAGCCAGAGGCCTTGAGTCTAGCCAACAACTCATTACAATGAACATTCACAAGTGAAGCAGAGTGGGCATGACTCATTGACTCTTAATCGTTCACTACGATGAACGAAGAGGTGTTGAAGAGGCAAGAAGGATAGAGGAGCAAAGTGGCTCGTTGTTTGTTTGTTTTGTCTTATTTTTAATTAATATTTTTTCATTTCCTTTTGGGGGATGCTATGGGGTAAGGAGTGGATATGCGGGGACTGGGAAATGACGATATTGGGGTGCCGATAACTAATGTTTTCCTCAAATGGCTGCGTGTCCAGGACACAGGTGCAGAAAACACGTGTGCAGCTTCTTTCCAAATTCGGTATCCGTAACAGCTCCGGCACAAGCTCAGTGCACACTGCTGCTGAGCCTTGGGGAAAGTTAGAAGTCTGCTCTCAGATGGGAAAGAGCAAAGGAGATGTGACAGAGATGGGGAGGAGGCTCCTGGAGAAGTTCCCAAGAGCCACAGGGAGAGTGCTGAGGTTCATTGAGGTGCAGAAGTGCCCAGCCTGCTGCAGCCTGCTTTTCTGGCCAGGTGCCTGTCAGGGGGAGGCCAGCTGGGCACTATTGCCATCTCAAAGAGGGGCCACCAGCTGGGTCTGGGGATGCTGAGAAACCTCTCAGCTGGGGCTCCCATCTGTGGACTCCTGTGAGCACCCACAGCTGGGCCCCGCACAGTGCCTCTCCCCTCTGACCTTTGCCATTAGAACACCCAGCCAGTGTGGATGAGAGACATTTCTGAGAACTAGTCAACAGAAAGCTCTTTTGTTCATCTAACCCATGCTGAAGCTTCCTCATTTAAAACTAAAGTGTCATCAACCTGCTCTTTCCTCTCCCTCCACCCACAGCTGGTCTCACCTGTCCATCTGACTGAGCCTTTCTCTGAGAGTTCCTGCGGTGTGCCTGGATGGTGACTGACATGCAACTTTGGGTGAGGTGAATACCCTCCAGGATGCGGGTGATTCATCCAATCAGATGAGGCGTGGAGAGAACAAAGATGGACCTCTGGACCAGAAAGAATCCTGCAGCAGGTGCATCATGGACACGAAAGGCAACGTCCCTGGTGCTGTGTGGCACAGGGAGCTGCAGGGCTCGAGCCCTTGCTCAGCAATGAGTCTGATGCTTTATGGGGTGAGCGTAAGATCCAGGGGCTTTGATCAAGGCTTAGACAGCAGTAGCATCCACAGTGGCCAAGAGCAAACCAGGGTTCATCAGCAGAGAAGTGGCAGACAAAATGGAGTGTATGAACAGTGTCTAGAGCACAGTGTATAAATAGGATAGGTAATATGCGGTATATACAACAGAATACTATTTGTGCTGGGCTTAGTAGCACATGTCTTTAATATTTCATCCCCCCATCTCCTCTCGGATCTACCCCACCTCAAACCCACCTAACTTTGTGTCCTCATTTTCTTTAACTCATTAGTGCTGCCTACTTTCTCTTTATCGGAGTGTGTTAGCCAGTCAGAGGCTGCATCCTCAAAGAAAACTAACTCACCCCCTCCCAGCTCTACCAGTTACAGAGAGCTCCGGGACAGACGCGGGACTTTATGCCACTGAGATTGGTCTAGTTTGGGCTCACACGGTTCCTGTGCACGCTGTCACAAACCCTGTGAGAGCACACGTGCAATACCCACTCGACACACCTGTGCAGCTGCAACCTCCACTGCCCAAGGCAGGCAGGCCATAGGGCCTGTGTCACCAGGCAGAGGAGCTAATGCTAGTCTACCACCAGGTGCCGAGAAGAGTGACCTTATCTTTCTAGGAAAGAACAGTTCAGGGCCCAAGCACAGATGTTTTGGCCTTTGAAACCTCTCTTGGCTTTCTGTGTTGCCTCTAATTGGTTGCCACATTCTGAACATTTTATTTCCTTCTGAATCTGCACATCTGGAACATCCCAGTCTTGACCTCCGTACTCTCGGGTCCCTCCCGACTTGTTCATCCTTACTTGCAGGGAGGAGGGAGGATTGAGAAAGAAACAGACAAGAGACAACAGAGAGAGTCGGGAGAGGGGCTTGCAGTGACTACTGTGGATGCCCTGAGTTACTCAAGGTTCTTACATACCCTAGTCACGAGGGAGAAGGCAAAAGACTCCCTGATGCAAAGAACAAAGTTATTTCCCCCTCACATCTCAAAACATCAAGGAGCCACACCCTAGGTAACATCCTTTTGTCTAGGCAAAACATTCTGTAGTCACCTAGGCCAAGGGTCCTATAACCTTGAAGGAGCTGGAATAGGTCTGAACTCTCTGACCTTCAGTCAAGGTGGAGCAGATCCACCTCTGTGAACATCCACGTGGTACTTGCTGCCTAACACACGACAAATGATGTGCATAAAAACCCTATGTGACTCTCTGAAGAGCACAGTCCCCAGCCCCACTGTGGATATCAGGAGTCAGTAGATCCAAGGTGGCCTTTCTGTGCTTTTAGAAATAGTGATAGACAATCTGGTATACAACCGTCTTAACAGTCTAGCATCCAGCCCCTGGCCCCTATCTGCATCTTGCCATCACTGTGGTTGACATTTAAACATGACTGTCTATCCCATCCTCACGGAGAAGAAGGCTCTATTCTAATGAATATATATATATATTACATATAATTATATATGTTTTATACATATATATACAAATTATAAAACAGGATCTCATGTATCCACAGCTGACCTAGAACTTACTACGTAAACAAGGATGATGACCTTGAACTCTTCAGCTTTGGATCCTCTTACAGCTGCTTCCAAAGTACTGAGGATCTTAACCATGCTTCTAACCTGCTAGGCCAGCACTCCACCCACTGGGCAATATCCCCAGCCCTGGATCTATTCTTCTGACCTGTGGAACAGCTTAGAATCGAAAGGGGAGCTAAGCCACGTGTGTTCCCTCTCAGAGATCACCAGTGTGATGCAGCTGGAGAGAACGTGACTCCAGCTTTTCCATTAGGAAATGGGCTGTCTGGGGAATTTGGCCCTAAAACCCGACTCTACTACGCAGGCGCAGGGCCCTCGCCATGCCTCGTCTCCACTACGCAGGCGCAGAGCCCTTGCCATATCCCATACCCCATCTCCACCACACAGTCACCAGGGCCCTCGCCATACCCCGTCTCCACTACGCAGGCAGGCGCAGGGCCATCGTCATACCCCATAACCAGTCTCTACTACGCAGACACAGGACCACAGCCAACCCCGTCTCCACTACACAGTCACCAGGGCCCTCGCCATACCCCACACCTTCCTTTTTAGTTCCTACGGAGAACGCTGAGTACCTTCTTGCCTAAAATCACCCTGGCTGCAAATCCTTGCAAGACAGCAGTTTTGTCTGAACTGCTGCAGTGGTTCCCCCAGCCCGGAATGAGGCGCACACTCCTAATAAAACCAGCAGGGCCCTTCTGGAAACGCCTGACGCTTGGCCTGTCTCCTCCTATCCTGCAGGCTTAATCACTTAATGAATTCGCAACGACATTCGAGTGCTTTGTGCCATTTCTCACTGTACCTCTCAACTCACTGTGTGTTGATATTCCCCCCAAACTCCTCTGTCTGCCTTCCCTATACCCTGCCTTAGCATCAAGCATCTTTCAAAGCATATGCTTCCCCACAGGCCACTCCTGGCCTGTCTGTAGGATTAGCCCATCATCAGCTGTGTGCTCAGTTGTCACGTACACTTTGCACACCAACACTCTATCTTTTCAGATCCTTCAACACATGTACCCCCTCCTCAACTTCAGACTCCTCAAATGCTGGACTGTGAGTCATGCGATCAATCACCACCATGTCCTCATGTCTGAGGCTGGCACGTGACCGACGCTGGATGGATGGTTACTAAAGAGTAAGGGTTGAGATCAGCAGAGAAGTAAAATATGGCAGCTGGCTCTGATGTGAAGGTATTGAAGAATATTCATTCAAATTCAAGACATTCAGTTCAAAACCAGTTTGTCTCAGATTCATAGCTCTTATTCATGCGAGGACCAAGGAAGTGACACACTCAGCTCTTTGGAACAGTCCTGACAGCAAGCATTCAAAAGACAGCATTTCACTCTCAGCCTTATCAGCAAGACTTGCCGAGGACAGTGGTGAGTCTCTAGGAATGAAGTGCTCTGGTGTTGGTGGTGATATTCAAGAATGCACTTAAGAATCTAATAGCGTCTGCTCAGAAGACTAGGTAAGAAACAATTGTGCTAATGCGCCAAAGTCCCCACTGCCCAAGCCTCCACACAGGCAGGGCCTGGAGTTCTCAAGTTCCCAGAAGCCTCTCTTCTCACGTTGCCTTCCTGAGTTGCCATATATTTTCTAATCTGACTCTTTGCATTCTTTTAGTTACCAAGTCACTGCTTCATCAGGACTGTACCCACCTAATTTATTTAGTAAATACTGGTTTGATTGAATCATAAATTATTTAATGATCTCATCAACAATAATTCAGGGTGCCTACAACTTCCCAAGAATTAAACATAAATGTGAGCTTCAACTAAAATTTCAATGACTTTGAATATACAATGACTAATGTGGGGTTCCCCTCCGTATGCTGTAAAAATGCTTTATTACCATTGCTTAACAAAGAAGCTGCTTTGGGCCTATTGCAGTGCAGAATAGGGCAAGGCAGGGATTCCAAGCACATAGAGGAGAAGAGTAGGTGGCGTCTGGGAGACGCCATGTAACTGCCGCAGGAGACAGACACCAAACGCCGGACAGAACCTTACCTGTAGGTGATACACAGATTAATAGAAATGGGTTAATTTAAGATGTAAGAGTTAGCTAGGAATAAGCCAGAGTCATTGGCCAAGCAGTGTTGTAATTAATACAGTTTTAGTGTGATTATTTCGGGTCTGAATGGCCAGGAACAAAAGAGCTGTCTCTACCAACAAATGGCCTTCTTCCCTCTCTTTCTCTTTCACAAGTAAAAAAAAAAAAGAAGAAGAAGAACCAAATCAGATGAGACGGTGTTTCCTTTCAAAAGTCCACACTGAGAAGTAAATGGCACAGACACACTCACGCATGCATGCACTGCCTGAATGCACACATGCATGTACTCACAATGTACTAGTTGCTTTCTGTGTCACCAGACCAGATACCTGACAGAGCAACAAAGGGGTGGGAGTTGGCTCACAGTTTGGGATATTCATCCCTGCTAGTTAAGGCCTGCTGGAGGGGTCTTGGCTGCAGTAGGGGAACATTAGGGCTCCTCACATCTTGGTGGATGTGGAAACCGAGAGCTCATGCAGGAACCAAAGGAAGATAAAACCTTCAAGGCCCACCCATGGTGATCCAGTTCCTGTAACTGGCTTCTGTGTCCAATAGGTTCCACAGCATCCCAAGGAAGCGTTTGCCAGCTGGGGGACCAAGTGTTCAAACACAAAAACCAGTGTGGGATATTTCAGGTGCAAGCCATTACATATGCTCACATACCACCGTGCTGAAAACAGCGTCTAGTGTTAGATGTACTGTTGATATGTGTATAACTATTGCTATTGCTATTATAACTATTTAGCATGAGCTCTTGGCTTCCACACCCACCAAGGGGGGACGCTTACTAGGACAGGCTGAATACTAACCCCCCAAATATCGGAGTCCTAATCCCTGGGATCTATGACCTAATGTGCATCCTGAGAGCTGCAGTCATCCGTGAGGCACTCCTTACCTGAGGGATGCTGCAGCCATGCCGCCCTGAGCATGCTAGACCTCCTGGGTTTCAGTGGTTAGGGACGTCCAGCTTAGATGGGAGAGAGAACTCCTGCTCGTAGCACACATAAAGAACTGCTGTGAGAGGAAATAAACACTGTGAGCTGATTAATATATTGATTAACTTAATTGTGGCGATTATTTCACAAAGTGAATGAACAAGTACATCAACATACAATACAATGCTCCTTGAATATAAATAAATACAACTAAAAAACAGAAAGGAAACCAAAAAGGGCATTTTCTTGTGCTTCAGAATTAATGTAAAGTAAGGCTATTTGAAACATGTGTTATACTTTTATTACAATATAATGAAGATTTTTCTGCATATAATGTCCTTAAATTACTATGGCCTCCTATTTTACCATTTTAGCATCACACCAACAGAGCAAATAATATTCCCATTCCACAGGAAAGATATCTGTTTTTCTGTTGGTTTGTTGAGATGGAGTCTTACTACGTAGCTCAGGCTACCCCATCCTGCAACCATCCTGCTTCAATTCCCCAAGTACCAAGATTACAAGTGTCATTAAGCACACATGGCTAGGAACTTACTTCTGCCAAAAAGAAAAAGTGATGTTACCTGTCCAGTATCACAAAGGACAAGGCTGGAAATCTAATACACTTAGGAAGGACACGTCCCAAGTGCCATTTTGGGTCCTGACACAAAACACTTTTCAGGAGGGAAATAAAACAAAACCACACACACACACCTGGTTTTACACAGGGGAGAAAGGAAGCAGAAGGCTGGGGACCATGGGGTGCCAGGAGCTGAATTTTCACTTCCTCCTTCTAATGGTGGGTGAAAATGAGCAGGAAGCTGCATATCGGGCTCTGTGCCAGCCTCTGAACTCACAGAGCCGTTCCACCAGCCAAAGAGCCCATCCCCATTTCCCAGTCCCAATGCCAAACCAATGCCACACCCTCAGGCTCCAGCATAAAGCTGAGCCGATTTGGGCACTTTCCATCCTGGTAAAAGAGAGGGGACTGACCCTCATTGCTTCGTCTTCTACGCTAGCCTTGAACATTCATTTGTCTTACTTGTTCACAGTCATCACCACAGCGATCAAACATTCAAGTGTGAACCCTAAAAGTTTTCCAAACATGATAGTTATTACCCATTGTCAAGATAACCAGATTTAAGCCAGAAGTGGTACACACCTCTAATCCCAGCACTTGGGAGGCAGAGGCAGGTGGATCTTGGAGTTTGAGGCCAACCTGGTCTACAGGAAATTTCAAGACAGCCAGAACTACACAGAGAAGCCCTGTCTCAAACACCCAAAAGGAAAAAAGAAGAACTGGATTAGAATCCCCAAAACGTACACCTCCAGCTTACCTCTGGGGGCATCTCCAGGGAGGTTTAACTAAGGAACGAGGACTCTCTGTGATTCGATAGCTCAATGCTGTGGGTTGAAACTCTACATCAAACAGGAAAGGAAGTGAAGATTGCCAAGCTAACCCACCATCTCCATCTCTCTGCTTCCTAGTCCCTCAGATCAAGTGGCTCCCACCGCCACATCCTCTCCACCATGACAGGTTACCTCCTTCCGAAACATGAGGCAAACTAAACCCTTGCTCCCTAACTTGCTTTTCCTCTGGGATTTTTCTGACATAGCTTAGTACAGTCTAGTAAGTGATAGAGTAACTCTTAGCACAGAAAAGAAACTTCAAGAAAAAATGCCAGGGACTAGCAGGTCAAGTTGCTATGAAAGAAAACAAGGACATGGCCTGGAGATAGAGCTGGAGATCACATTAGGATGTAGAGACCCTCTGAGGCATCAAGTTCCTCTTTGCTTTTGCTGTCTCCCCTTTAGATGGCCCTTCTTTCTTGAATTTTTCTTCTGTGCCTTTTATGAATTAAATTTCTCTTTTTAGCTTGTGCACAATAACAGTTCACACTGAGGTGGTACCACGTGGTGCCTGGAGACACCATAGACATTGTGCAAGGGTTAAATCAAACTTATAGTCTCCTACCATGCATAGTATTCTTTTGTGCTAGAAATGTTTCAAGACCCTTTCTCTTAGACTTTTAAGTGTACAGCAGCACTTTATCATTATCTGCGGTCATTCTATCGCGAAACAGCGCCCCAGCATTAGAAACAACCTAACTAGGACCCACTGGTCTGCCTCGCCCTGTCCTTCCTGCCTGCCTGGCCCTCCACACCAAGTAGGCGGTCACCATTCTCCTCAGTTTCTGTGAGACCCACTCTTTCTTTCTTTTCTATTTCATTCTGTGTATTTTATATGAAGAGTGGATCCTTTGGGTCCTCCCGGCTGCCAAGCAGAGGGCCTTCAGTGGATTAGATGGGCCAGGGAAGCATTTCTTTTTACATTGACATCTTGATAATCTTTGTTTTCTAGGACTGGATGGCAGTCGCCTTGAGGGCAAAGGTCACAGAGTTTCTGCAAATGCTGAGTCTCTGTTGCAGAATTTAACTTCCTTCGGGTCCTGCCAGCCAGCTGGACACAGAAGGAAGGGTGTGAGGAGGAACAGAACATCATGGGAAAATAATACATACACATAGCAAACCACGATCCTGAGAGGACAAAGATGCCCTCCTACTCCATCTAGCTCTTCCTCTCAAGTCTCCAGTTCTTTCTGTGCCAGAGAGAATAATGAGGAAGTCTGGTGAGCTTTTGAGACTGGGATTCCAACCCTTCCCAGGACAGTCATGTCTACATAGTAAAAACAAAAACAAAAACAAAACAAAACACAAAAAAAATCAAAACTAGGTTATGGCAGCAGTACCCAGAAGTCATCTCATTTAATTGTCTGTCTTCTATCTATCTATCTATCTATCTATCTATCTATCTATCTATCTATCTATCTATCCATTCATCCATCTATTAATTTCTCTTTTAACCATATATCTATAGAGAGAGCACCTATCTCTAATGCTCATATAAATATATGTGGTTCTTATCATTAAAGGATAATCTGATCTTTTAAATTTTATTATTTTTTGTATTTATACAATGTTCAGGATGTTTTAAGGAAAGCATTAAAGATCATGTTATTTATAGTTTAATTTGTTAGGTAATAGTCATTCTTTAATTTTTAAGTTATTGTTTGACTGTCCTTTTCTGCTCCTTTGTAATTTTTAAGTATTTTTTGACTGTTTGTTTTTATCTGCTCCTTTGTAATTCAGGCTCCCGTATTTTTTTATGCTGGAAACAGACAGAGCTGTCTTTATAAAGGGCAGGCACCTGTTGTATGCTCCGTCTCTGAGGCTGTGCCTTCACTGCACAACTGAACCATAAAGGGAGGTCTTTCAGAATTTCAGAGACAATCTCCATGGTGATCTCAATTAAGACCCAGCTGAAGTCAGATCTGAAGAGTCCGATGCTATATCTCAAATCACTCAGGTTACTTAGCAGACACTCAGATCAAATATCGCTGAGGAAAATTCATGAGAAACAGCCCAGTGATGTGATTTTGGTATCAAGACCACTGGGACTCTTTTGAATAACATTTACTCTGACCAAGTCAAGTGGATAACAGGTAGTAGGTCAAACTCAGAATAGGTGGAGTGAGGAGGAAACGAGGAGGAGCAATCGTGTGGGAAGAGAAATGGGGTATCCTTTCCCAATCACTGATCTCTCTCTCTCTCAGCTTATCAGCCTTTGGGGCTGCCAAGCCAAGAACTTCATTTCTGAGCTTGTCAAATTGGCAAAGACTTTCCACCACCTACCTCCTGAGGGTTGGTTCTGGAAGAAATCTCTAACATCCAGGGCCCTATATGCATGATAATACTTATGCAGCCCTTATAAACAAAGAGCCTTCGAATCCATTGTCATAGCTGAGCTGGGAATGTAGCTCGGTTGTAGAGTTCTGGTCCAGAGTACATGAAGTGTTGTGTTCAATCCCCAGCATGGCACAAAGGGTGGTCCCCTGTAATCTCAGCAATCAGGAGATGGAGATAGAAGGGTCAGAAAATTCAACGTCATTTCAGCTACATACTAAGTTTGAAGCCAGCTGAGAATACATGAGAGTCCGTCTAGAAAAAAAGAAAGAAAGAAAGAAAGAAAGAAAGAAAGAAAGAAAGAAAGAAAGGAAGAAAGACAGATCAAGGCTGACAATTAAGATACCCCCTCGTTCAAACCCGAAAGCTTTAAAAAGGAGAAGCAGGCATACATGACTTTGTGTCTGTTGTGAGATTCTTTCCTTGTGGAAACATGACACACATGCCTAGTCATTCTAGAAAGGGCGTGGCACCGATGATAGGCAAAAGAAGAATTCCATCCAAGTCTAACTTGGAGTCAACCAGCTTATTGGTTGAACAACTTCTGGTTGCTCCCAGAATAAGATGTTGCCCACAGGAGTATGGACGGGAGGTTTCCCACAGGGGTATGGACAGGAGATTGCCCAATGAGTATGGACGGAAGGTTTATCACAGGGGTATGGACAGGAGATTGCCCAATGAGTATGGACGGAAGGTTGATCACAGGGGTATGGACAGGAGATTGCCCAACGAGTATGGACGGGAGGTTGATCACAGGAATATGGACAGGAGGTTGCCCACAGGAGCAGCATGACCTTAAGGAACTTCCTCACAGAGAAACCCATAGCATAGGTGACAGCTCCCAGAAACTGCAGACCTGGATCTCTCTGCCAGTTGCAAACATCTGGACTAGTAGGACAGGTTCCTCCCTGTACCAATACCTTCTGTCTTCCAAGAACCCCCAGGAGCCCTTTACTGCTTCTCTACCCTGGCGGGGCCTCCTGAATCTTGTTGCTCTCAGTTCTCCCAGTTCTTGAGAGATCTGTTTACTTCTCGAGTCTCCCGAGCCGCTCTCTCTCCTTCCTCCGTCCTGGAATGAATGAATATCGGAGGGCACTGCTGTGCTCACTGTCCCATCCAAAAGCCAGGTGACCAGGTTTTATCGCCGGCTTTCCTCTATGAGTCTTCAGTAGTTGGACAATTATTGAAACAGTATTGAAGACCGGCATAAGCAACTCCACCAGTTTATCACAACATTGGGTTTAGCAAATTCTTAATCTTTTCATTACTTTTCATGAGTCTCACTGTCCTCATTTGGGGTTTTGTGGCGTTCATAAAACTTGATTTCAAAATCCACAAAGCTTTATAACAGAATTTGGTTTAACCACTAGGATTCAGCAGTCTAGCACACAAACAGAAGCTAAGTTATTAATATATTTCTACTCCATGTGCCACATGCCACAGACAATACCCCGGTCAGCACTGCTGGCCTTTTGACGTGAGTCTATACCAGCCCTCTAGAACACCACTGCTGGTGACCTTAATTTACTTTCCGAGAGATCAGAAAGGCAGGTCACCCCGCTGTTTCGAATTCAGTCTCACTCTGTCCCCAAGGGGAACCAAAGGAGGAACACACAGCCTTGGTGGGGTGGAGGCGGCTAGCGAGTACATGCACAGCCATAAACATGACCTCCAGACAGCACTGTGTGCTGCACACACCCTCAGCCTCACCTCGGCCTCTGCTCCTACCTTGGTCATTGCACAGAGAGCAGTTGGCATCCATCACAGACGAGATGCCTGCCATTTTCCTGACTTACACCAATAGCTGCCATCCATCCATGTCTTCCTGGTGTGCCAAGAGCTGGAGTACTGTAAGAGCCCAAGAGAAGTTTCATCCCTTGCCTAAGGTACACACAGCTAGCAAGTCCAGCTGGGACTGGACATGACCTCCCTCAAGAATCTAGATGTCCTGTAGCACGATCAATAAAAACCCAGAAACAGAAATTGGGCTTTAACCTGAAGGACAGAAAAGCAAAACAGCCAGCCACTGGCTCTTACCTCTACCTCAGTCTGAAATGATGATTCTGCCTCCAGGAATCTCAGAATGAGACTGACTGAGAGCTGTCTCCTCCATCTTATATTCCTCTCTAGTGCTGGGATTAAAGGCGTGCCCACTACCACCTGGTTTCTGTGGCAAACTAGTGTGGCTACTGGGATTAAAGGTGTGTGCCACCACTGCCTGGACTGTATACTGACCAGTGGGGCTGTTTTACTCTCTGAACTTCAGGCAAGATTTATTTATTAAAATACAAATGAAATATCACTACAATGTCCTAATATTTGTACAGTTCTTTCTGCCTTAATTTCTCTTTGCCTCTGATCCTGTAAAATAGAAGTAATAATAGTACTTTAGTTATAAGGATATTGTGGGGATTAAAAGAAACAATAAAATGTTTGGCCGAGTATGGTATTTAGCGAAATCCCAGCACTCAGAAGGTAGAGGCAGAAGAATCAGAAGTTCAAAGTCATCTTCAGCTACACACCAAGTCTGAAGCCAGTCTAGGACACAAGGAGACTCCATTGCTGTAAATAGCTGATAATTTACAGAAAGTCACTGTGGAGAGTGACTGAACCAGGGCTCCCGGCAGGATACCTGCCCTTTAAATCTTCACCGACACCATTCTCTCTGCCAGGCTGAGCCATGGCAGGCGCCGCAGGCACCACACAGAATCTCTCTAGCCCAGAACAACCCTTTAAATCCTCTCCATCATTAAGGGACAAACCCAGGCACAGAAATATCTCTATCTTTAACCTAGTGTCCAACTTGAGAGAGAGAGGCATGATTCAACTCCACCCGTTCTTCCTTCCCCAATCCTACACACAGGATAAAATGTAAAGTATGTGAAATTGCAGACACATTTTTAAAGTAACTTCATATCATTGTCCCCACCTTCCTTCCTCCTTGCCAGCTTGCTCCATTCCAAAGCCCTTCGGATGAAAGGTGACCCTAGTTAATCGCACCTCATCATCTGCCTTGTGTCAAGCACAGGGTTTCATTTTCACATATGGCCAGACACAGTGGGCACACAGCGCATTTCCTTGTGCAAAGTCAACATTTGCTGGAAGCTGAATTGCCCAGTTCCGGTTTTCTAGTTTCAGTTCTGAAGAAAGCTGGTAGTCCCCTGCTGTGTCTTGAAACATACTGTTCTTTCTCCTTGTTAGCTCTTCCAGTGTACACATCATGGAACAATACCTGATTTGTCCGCTGTTCTTGGAACCATCTTTACAATCATAAGAAAACCCCCTTGGCCTTAGTTTGGATCGCAAACCAAACCTTAGCTGTATGTCCTGTCTCAAGATATTTAAATTGATCACACTTCGAAAGCCCCTTTAGCCGTGTGAGGTAACACAGTCACAGGTCCTGACATCGAAGACTACAGCATCCGTGTGAATCTAATGCTCCACTCCTTGATGGCCATCCTTGACAGTTGACCTTGATGGCCAACCCCTCTTGTCCTTCCCCTTGTCCATTCAACAGGCTGATGAGTCATAAACCCATGCAAGAGTCTGTTCTTCCTCACTGTGGTTGCTAGAGTACACACACTTCCCACACAGACAGAGCTTTTCTCCTGGCTCAAGCATCAGCTGGCTCCTCCACCCTTCCCCTTCCCCTTTAGAAGTCTGATTTCCAAGCCCCATCTCATAACATTCCTGGAACTTGCCACATCACCAGAATCATGTGTTCTTTCTCCTTTAAAACCCCATCATATTCTACTTCTCTTGAAATCAATACTTATATATCATATAGTATGTATATATGGCAATGCATAAACCATATGCTATATTTGTATTTGTGCAGCAAACATGTATGTGTGCTTGATGCCTATACATTACACGTAGTATTTTGATAGGTCTCTACTGCATATTGAGTTTTTTCGTATAAGACTAGAGTGTAGATCATTGGTAGAGCACTTGTCTAGCATGCCTGAGACCCTGGGTTCCATTTCCATCACTGCAAAAAATATGTATGCTCTTTTTATTTACAATGTAAGTTTGGTATTACTGTCCAAGTTTAGATACAAAGAAACAAAATCTGAGTTTAAGCTAACAGTCTCAAAATCATAGTCTTGATACAAATATTCGTTCTCGATTATGACTCTCTGGTTTCTACCCATTGGTCAGTAGGTTTTAAACCTCTCTGATGAAACTGACATCACAGGCTGTGTCTTCTCTTTATGCCTATTATGCTCGATGATCAATAAATAGTTCTTGAATTCTGAACCAGAGTTCTCCCTCCACGTTTTTGTGCTGCGGCCCACTATGCCTACCTGAACAGAGAATGCACGCACCCTCCTGAGCACTGGATAGGTCCTCTTTTCTTGTTTAATTCGTTCCAACATCAATTATCATCTCTTTGAAACAGAATCACAGTGTTCGAAATGGGAGAGATCATAATTAGTAATTTGAATGCGAATGACCACCATAGGCTCAGATAGTTGAACACCGCACCCCACCCCAGTGGTGCTGTTTGGTGAGGGTTAGGAGATGTGGCATTGCTGGAAGAAGTGGTAGGTTTGCAGAGTTTACAGGCTCTGGCGCATCCAGTTTGCCCTCTCTGACACATGCTTACATTTTCAGATGTGAGCTCCTGCTGCCAGGCCTGTAACTTGCTTCCGCTCCTCCCCACTATGAAGGACTCTTGCCCTTCTGGAATTGTAGGTCCAAATAAATTCTTCCTTCCTTATGATGCTGTGGCAGTTGTGTTTGTGCTGTAACAAATAAAGCTTGCCTGGGGATCAGAGCATGGAACTAGCCACTAGCTAGCCGTAGAGGCTGGGCAGTGATGGTGCACACCTTTAGTCCCAGCACTTGGAAGGCAAAGGCAGACGGATCGCTGTGTGTTCCAGGCCACCCTGGACTACATGAAATTGATCCAGTCTAAAAAAGAAACAGAGTCAGGCAGTGGTGGCTCACACCTTTAATCCCAGTACTTGGGAGTCACACACCTTTAATCCCAGCACAGGGAGGTAGAGACAGGAGTGATATGGCCGGGCAGAGAGAGGAATATAAGGCGGGAGAAGACAGGAGCTCAGAGTACTAATTCTGAGAATTAGTGGAGACAGGATCTTGCCCACTTTGGTCTGAGGATTCAGTAGAGGTAAAATGTCTCTCTAGTGGCTCTCTCCTTTACTTCTCTGATCTTTCAACTTTCACCCCAATATCTAACTCTGGGTTTATATTATTAAGATCTTTTAGAATTCATGCTACATCTGATGGTGTTTTATCAGAACAGCAGAAAGGTAGCTAATGCATCCCAGTAAAGTTGGCTGTTTTCTGTACCAATGGGAGAAGAGGGAAATCAGCTGAACGGGCCTCCAAAATATTATGAAGTTGTTAGTTAAATCAACGGAGGCAACTGATAAGAACTGACTTTATGGTCAGGAAGCCAATGAAAGCCAGCATACAGTTTTACAACTGTGACCCCTTTGATGAGCTAGTTTAGCTCTGATGATTTAAATACGGAAACAATAAGTCAGTTTGTCCAAATGCTTTAAACTATCAGTCACTCAATGAAAAATGCCAGTTGACAATTACTTGTTTGGGACAATTTGTTGGTAGAGTGGCAAAAATGAGATTATCAATTAAAATCGCTTGTCCACAATAAAATTCTGAAGTTTTTGAGAGTTGGGGAGATGGCTGACTGAGTAGAGTGTTTGTCTCGCAAGTGTGAAGACCCAAGTTCTGATCCCCGGCAGCCAAGTAAAATCTGGGGACATGGCACATGCCTGCAGCCCAGGCTGAGGAGTTAAGACCCCTTGGGCTTGTGGATCAGTCAGTCC
Source organism: Microtus ochrogaster (assembly GCF_000317375.1). Taxonomy (NCBI): domain Eukaryota; kingdom Metazoa; phylum Chordata; class Mammalia; order Rodentia; family Cricetidae; genus Microtus; species Microtus ochrogaster. The sequence continues at coordinate 2,301,311 of NW_004949149.1, forward strand.
AGACAAAGAGCTCCAGGTTCAGTGTGAGGCCGTGTTTCAAAAAAAGGAAAAGGCGGAGAAGAACTGAGGAAGACAACTGATGCTGACCCCTGGTTTCCACGCGTGTGCACACACGTGTGCTACCCACCCCGGGAACATGCATACATACATACCCCCCCACACACCCCATACACAGGTGTGCTATCCACCCCAGGAGCATGCATACATACATACCCCCCCACACACACCCCGTACACACGTGTGCTACCCACCCCAGGA
>NW_004949149.1:2303474-2306192 GCF_000317375.1 Microtus ochrogaster
CACACACGTGTGCTACCCACCCCAGGAGCATGCATACATACATACATACCCCCCACACACACAGACCGCACACACACACACACACACACACACACACACACACACACGTGTGTGCTACCCACCCCAGGAGCATGAATACATACATACATACCCCCACACACACAGACTGCACACACACACACATGTGTGCTACCCACCCCAGGAGCATGCATACATACATACATACCCACACACACACACTGCACACACATGTGCTACCCACCCCAGGAGTATGCATACATGCATACATACCCCCCCACACACAGACCGCACACACACTGTGGTACCCACCCCAGGAGCATGCATACATACATACATACCCCTCCACCCACACAGACTGCACACATGTATACACAAAACGTGTTTCAAAGAGACAGCCTCATTAAAAGAAAAGCTGTTTGCATGTTTTGCAGGGAATGTGGGGACACCAGCCTGCACATATTAAGCTTCACCAAAAGGTGTGACATTGACTTCACCTTGTTACAGGGCCAGCTTTTGTGAAGTGCTAGCTTGCTCAAAGGAAGTCAGGCTGGAGGGAGGGGAGGCTCTGGTCAAGATGAATTGGATGAAAAAAGAAATTTTTAAAAAATGAGAAATTAAAAAAAGAAGCCGGGCTTACCATTTCAGTAACTCCTGGCCTCTGACTGCTCGGGCTTCCTGGGATTTGCCCGCCCTAACCCTTGACCTTTGTTGAGTTCACGGCTGATGAGTCTTTTTGTTTAATCTGCTTTGTTTCGCTTTTTTTTTTGTTTTTTTAAGCACAAAGATCACGATAGCATGACCTCTGTACTATTCAAATCTGTGGTATATTCTAGAACAAAACTAGATGCAACCGACTTAATTATAGAAAATCTGTCAGAATTGTCAGCATCCTGTCTCACTCTACGATCAAGCACACTGGGGTGCCAGTTCCCATATTCTCAGAATCTCGTGGGCCCTGAAAAAGTCTCACCGCATGCAAATCAGCTTCATCAAGAGACGGAAATCTAACTTACACAACTTGTGTTAAGATTTTCAAATTTGCACAACTCAAATTCAACATTTAATGTGCTATTTCGGTATGATAAACACTAATTTATGCTGCGCAATCAGAAGCTTCCTGGTGGAAGATCTCTGAAACACAGTACTTTTATGCATTTGCTAAGTTCCTCTAAAGCAGTAGGTCAGCCACACGCTGGGCAGAGGAAAGGCCGTTCTCAGCTTTATTTACGCAGCTGCTGATAGTCTCATAAAGCGCTGCTTAGTAGGACACATGCCACTGAAGCAGAGGCTGCCTGCCCTGCCATAAGGAGTCAGTCTGAATGCAGGCATGACCTGGAGCCTTGAGCCGGGTGGCTGTCCAGGTCCACCCTGTCAGTCTGCCAGCAAACTAACCCGTGATCTTCAGAAGGACCAGGTTTCCAGAGACCACAGCCTGCTGCCACAGTCAGGTTAGGTTACACTTGTCTACTCTCTAGACTCAAAAATGGGCTTATGGGAAAAAGAGAGCCCTAGTTTTTAGATCAAAACACACTTTTGTAGGGAGCAACTTCCCATTTGCAGCTAGAGTCTGGATTTTTAACTCATGGTGGGAATTTGAACTTTGGGTCAAAACAGGAGCTGCTTTGTATGTAAAATCTGCATGTTCAAATTCAACATCTAATGTGCTATTTATATATGATAACACCAATTTGTGCTATGCATTCATAAGCTTCCTGAGCCTCTCCTTCCAGACCAGTTCTTCCTGGGTACTACTTTAAGCTACTAAAACATTGTACTGCCTTAGCCCAACTGAGGAGGTTTAGGCAGTCAGTGGCTCCAGGGTGGGGGGGTTCTTCAGGGATGTGGCCCCTGGCCGGCTGTCCATGTTCCAGTGGCCGGTCTATAACCATGCACATATAAGTGGTACTGATTAGACTCAGCTCAAAAGAGAGAGCATGAAACTGAAAGCAAAGTGGAGCAGTCTGGGTGGAGCTGGAGGCCAGTGTGCAAGGTGGATCTAAACAAAATAGATTGTATTGATGTATAAAATCCCCAGCTGATGAATAACGTGTATATATATATACATGACAGTACACAGTAATAACAGGGGCATGCTGCAAATCTTTCCACATGTCCACATCCTTAAACATTGCTGCAGTGTACATTTTACTTACAAAACACAACGCAGTAGAAATTTTAACTTGTTCCTCCCAGAAACAGATGAAAAGTTTCTAAAATCTGGACTTTGAGAATAAGATTAAAGAGATTAAAGTCAATTACACTAAACGTTGGGTTATTGCTCAACCTCATTTATAAGCTCGGAATTAGTTCTCACAGGCAGTCACTCTCTGTCAAGGCCCTCAGCAGAACAGTGCACTCTCCTGTACCAGAGGCGTCATCTGGATTCGGTTGCACACCCAGCCGAAAAGGTGTAAGTTCCAGGGAGCAGGATCGGTCTCTGCTCTGTGCCTAGCCAAGGCCTGCTTCTAGATACAGGAATGGAGGAGTGAATGAGTGAATGGGTGGGAGAGTGAGTGGATGAAGGGTGAGTGGATAAAGGGCAAGTGAATGAATGAAGTGCGTGCGTGGATGAAGGGCAAGTGAATGAATGAAGTGAGTGCGTGAGTGAGTGGATGAAGGGCAAGTGAATGAATGAAGTGCGTGAGTGGATGAAGGGCAAGTGAATGAATGAAGTGCGAGAGTGAGTGGATGAAGGGC
>NW_004949149.1:2306292-2310006 GCF_000317375.1 Microtus ochrogaster
AGTGCGTGAGTGAGTGGATGAAGGGCAAGTGAATGAATGAAGTGCGTGAGTGAGTGGATGAAGGGCAAGTGAATGAATGAAGTGCGTGCGTGAGTGAGTGGATGAAGGGCAAGTGAACGAATGAAGTGAGTGAGTGGATTGGTGGATGAATGGATGGATGGATGAGCAGGCAGATGAGTAGTGAATGAATGAATGATTGGATGTATGAATGAGTGGGTAGCTGTGCGGATGGATGGATGGATGGATGGATGGATGGATGGATGGATGGATGGATGGATGGACAAACAAATGTGTTTACTCAAATGCTGGGGTGAGAATGCTTCGTTTTCCTCCCTACCTGTTCTCCACTGCTCATATTGAGAAGTCTGCCTCTACTTTTATTTCCAGAAAGCAGCTAACAGTTAAACTGGCAGGCTCCGGCACCCCTAACTCCTAGAGAACAATAGTATCGTGTGTAGCCAGTGCACTGGCAGTCTCAGAAGGTACTGCACTTGATGAGATGGACCAGACACATACTGAAAGGACATAGTGAGACAAGCCATGTTTCAGCGAATGCAGGCAATCTATGCAAGGTGTTAACCTTGCCTTTTTACTGGTCAGCTTTATGTATTTCACAGTTGATGCTCATGAGGAGCAGCCTCATGTTTTATTTTGTTTTTTTATTCATCTATTTATTTTACATCCCAGCCACAGCCTCCCCCTATCCTCTCCCGTTCTCCCCATCCCCTCCTCCTCAGTCTCCACCCAGGAAAGGGCGGGTCTCAACAAGAGACCTTGAGTATCAACAAGATAGGATGTGTCAAGCTGCAGTAAGATTAAGCAATTCCCCATGTACTAAGGCTAGACAAAGTGACCCAGCATGAGAAGCAGAGTCCCAAAAGCCAGTATAAGAGTCAGAGACAGCCCCTGTTCCTGCCATTAGGAGTCCCATAAGAAGACGAAGCTACGTAACTGAAACACATATGCAGAATGCCTAGGTCAGACCCATGCAGGCTCACTGGTTGTTCAGTTTCTGTGAGTTGCTATGTGCCCAGATTAGTTGATCGTGTGAGCTTTCCCACAGTGTTCTTGACCCTCTGTCTCCTACACTCCTCCCTGTTCTCCCTCCTCCTCCTCCTCATCCCCTCCTTCTCCTCAGAATTCCTGAGCTCTGCCTAGTGTTTGGTTCTGGGTCTTTGCATCTGTCTCCATCCTATAACAGCTGGGCCAAGGACCAATCTGATCACAGGAGAACGGCAGTCTCGTGCTTTAGAAGTTGTGACTTGTGTCACCTCTAAGGCTATAGCACACTTTCTATAACCCATCTTCTCTTGAAAGCATATTTGCCTGACTCAACAGTGAAATGTGTATACACTCATTTTCTGCATAAATGTGTAAGATGAATTCTTAAAAGCAAATATCATGTTTAGATATTGTGTAAGCATTGACAAACCCATCATTCCTTCAATACTCAGACTCCAGGAAGCATTTAGTTGGTTGAGAGGCCACACCTTTCTATGATGTCACTATCAAAGACCTTTTCCAGACAGCCTGCGTATGCCTCCTGCCACACACCCGAGAGTCATGCTCACCTGACCGAGGAATGATCCCTCAATGACAGGTCACCAGAGAGGTCATCTCACTCCTTCCTTGCATGGGGCATTGGGGTCCTCTGCTTCTGCTCTGTTGCGTGGGAATTTGGATTCAGCTCTCCAGATGCTTCTTAGTTTCTCCCTAGTCCAAGAGGAGAAAGGCTGTTTTATTAGCAGTCCACCAGCAAAGATGCTTAGATGCCTTTGATAAACCCCAGAGGAGACTACATGTTTAAGAAAAGGCCAGGGTCTTTCATCTATACTTGGACCAGGATGAACCTCTTCATGGAAGGCTATCAGACTTTTTTATTATTTAATGTTTACTTTTTCTTACCCACCAGTACTGAAAGTGTATAACACAAAGTCTTTGGTCTTCTGAACACTAAGGACATTAGCATGTAAGGATTATCTACAGTGGATAATTTACCAACAGCCTGGATCAGTTCTTCCTGACGATACCCGACATTTGAAGCTATTAGTTATTAGTGAATCCAGAGTATAAAGGCACAAGGGGATTTGAATGACACAGTCTAGTCTCCCCAGCAATTCATGGGACATCCTGGGATTTTGGTAATGTGCCGAGGTATTTCTACTCTTGCTAAAATTATCTTTTAACTTGCTGTTGAATTAGCACTGAAAATAAATATCATATGAGATCTCTTTCATCAGATATGTTTCTGTTAGGTCTCAAACCCAAAAGAAATAGCTAACTTAGCTCCCTGCTTAACACATCGGAGTGGACTCAGGTTCTCTCAGCACCCCTCAGTTTCTTCTTGTTTCAGGATACGGTTGCCATACCACAGCCCCCAACCTTGAATTCTCCAGCCCAGGGTCTGGGCTTCCCGATATAATCTAGCTTAATAAAAAAAAAGTAATTATTTTTGTTATCTATCCTTTTGGTCTGCCGTCTAATCTCCTGAACTCTTGGTCTGGGCCTCCCCTCAGGTGGCCTTACACAGGGTCACACTCACTTTAGACTCTGCCAGCATTCCTGCCTCTGGCTCTGCTTTCCCTTTTATTTACAATAAACTTTCTACCTCACCATGCCTAGGAGCAGTCATGTTTTTTTTAATTATTTTTTATTTCTTCCTTTTTTATTTCTTCTTTTCATTCAGTTTCGATCCTCCAGCTTTCTGCAGAAGGAAGCTCCACCCCCATGGAGTCTGCTTGACAGCTGCAGAGGACAATTTCCATAGATTTTGAGAAGAAAATGTGAAGTCCTTTGCACCATCCCCTGATGCCCTTTTCTGTAGCAGCAAGGTGCCTGGGAGGCTGCCGGGCATTTTTGCTCATTATCATGAGTCTTTTTAGGGTCTTACCTACACAAACATCAGAAAGTGGAGCCTAAGGTGTCTCCCTTCTTCAGAACCCATAGACTCATCCATGCCCAGAACTACGGTCTTGATCTTTAACTCTCTAGACTAAGCGCCACAAGTGTCCTTGGAACCAGAAGCTGAGCTGTGCTACCTCAGAATGACAGCTGGCACAATAAGGAAGCGTCTCTCTTCATCTCTCTCCCTTAAGACAGACACGCAGCTATTTGGGAGGCTAGTCTTCAAAGTGGCAAGTATTATCTCTAAGGGTCAAGAGTTTGTGTGGTATTTTAGGGACATTGCTTTCTCCTATATTTTCTACAATTCACCCATGTAAATGTATTTTTATAATCTGAAAAATAAAACCAGTCTTAGAAGAAGGGTGATGTCCATCGAAAGTTAGAAAACGTAACAAAAATGCTGAGTCATGTAAGACACACAGCTCAGAAGACAGAAACTCACCAGGCTGCAGGCGATCAGGAGCCCAGGGCCTCTGTCTGGAAAGGAGAGCACCTGATCTTTCTGGAAAGTCGTTTGTCAGTACGTACCAGAAATATTGAAAAGGTGCACTCTGAAAGGCCTAGATGTTTGACTTTTTGCCTTGCATACAAAGAAAAGCAGTAAATATGCAAAGAGCTACATTTTAACATATTCATCTATTCATATAATATTGTAAAGTTGCAGGTAATCATGACAGAGGAGGTAAACAAAAGAAGGTCATCTGGGATATCTAAAGAGAAAAAAACCCCAAGAGGCCTGAATAATTTGTATGGGGTCTTTATTAACTGCTGGCGGGACTGTCCCCAACACACTAGTGGGAAGCAGCCTGG
>NW_004949149.1:2310106-2324401 GCF_000317375.1 Microtus ochrogaster
CTGGAACTAGCTCTGTAGACCAGGCTGGTCTCGAACTCACAGAGATCCGCCTGCCTCTGCCTCCCGAGTGCAGGGATTAAAGGCGTGAGCCACCACCGCCCGGCGGTTATAGAGTTTCTAAGGGCAAGAAAAGCCCTCAGCTGGGAGGCACAGAGGAGCGCAGCTCTGGAGGGCTGGAACAAGAAGGCTGGGTACCTGTGAGTAGACGCGGGAGACAGCAATTCACCATCTGGCCATTAACCTTCAGCTCAGGGACCAGCTTCACTCAAGATAGTTTTAGTACTTAAAGTATTCTTAGGAATGCCTTCATGAGACGGCATAACAACACCAGCAGCCTGCTACACAGGTACCGCAATGTCATATGATTAAACAATGTTATCGGTATGAACAATGATATGTGTATATGCTCATATTTATACTTTAAAGTCTTGAAATATAGTCACAAGAGTGCTACAGAATAAAGGTGAATTGCAGAATTTTATGTAAAATATTTATTTATTTATTTATATTTTGGACGGGGCACTCTAGCCTAAACTGACCTTGAACATTCAGCAACCCTCTGCCATGGCCTCCTGGCATTTCTGTTTGAAAAGAAAACCATCATGCACATACATGTATTAAATCTTTCCTTGTGGCTTATCTGTATTGTCTAACTTTGTAGAATTAGCATGATTTGTTTGTGTGGTTTAAAACTTAACATAATTTAATCCCAGAACTCGGGAGGCAGAGGCAGGCGGATCTCTGTGAGTTCGAGACCAGCCTGGTCTATAAGAGCTAGTTCCAGGACAGGCTCCAAAACCACAGAGAAACCCTGTCTCGAAAAAACCAAAATAAATAAATAAATAAATAAATAAAATAAAAATAAAAATAAAACTTAACATAAATGAAAACATCAATTAGAAGTGCATACTTTATAAAATAGTTCATGAGATGTACAGAAACACACACACAACAAACACACACACATTCACTTAGAATGCTGGGGATTGATTGTTTCGGGTACCACTAAGATCTACATATGATCTGGAATAATCTCAAGTGGTTCTAACACAGCCTAAAAAAAAAAAAAAACCTGCTTAGTTGGGCATAGAGGTGCATGCAGTAGGGAGACAGGGCAGGCAGATCTCTGGGTTATGGCCAGCCTGGTCTACAGAACGAGTTCCAGGTAGTCAGGGCGAGACAGAGAAACTCTGTCTCGAAAACAAAATAAAAAACAAGAACCTTTAAAATCCCTGTGTATTACTTAATAGAATGCCATTTCTAAGCGATTACAGCCCTATCTGACTCCACCACCTCCAACTAGAACTGTGACCCAGAGGAGCATCTGATCCAGTGGAGCATCTGATCTACTGGAGCATCTGATCCCCTGGAGCATCTGATCTACTGGAGCATCTGTTCCCCTGGAGCATCTGATCCCCTGGAGCATTTGAGCTACTGGAGCTTCTAATCCCCCGGAACATCTGAGCTGCTGGAGCATCTGAGCTACTGGAACTTCTGATCCCCTGGAGCATCTGAGCTACTGGAGCATCTGTTCCCCTGGAGCATCTGATCCCCTGGAGCATCTGAGCTACTGGAGCTTCTGATCCCCTGGAGCATCTGAGCTACTGGAGCATCTGATCCCCTGGAGCATCTGAGCTACTCATTTCCTTCAGTAAGCGTCTTCATTGAGATTTCGGGTGAAAATCCGGGGGCCACAGTTTCTGGATGCTGATTTCCAGGCTCTGTGTGTGGCTCCCTCTTCAGTATTCTCTACATCGAATGAAAAACGGGTGCAGTAAAGAAACGAAAATAACCACCCCGTGGGTGGAAACGGAAAAGTTTATTCCAAACTGCCAAGGCTGTCAGAGAAAAGCAGAGAAAGAGAAAAATCTCCTGGATTGTAGGGGAAACGGGTCCTTGGAGGAAGGCAGCTTGTGAGTCGAGTCTGAGGAGCCAGAGACCTGCCAATAACCCCACAGGCTTATGTTAATGAAGAATTATGAGTCTCTTTGCCAGGGGTGGGCAGAATAATTCCTTTTAGCAAGTAGGAACTTTCTTCAAGGCCTGGAGAAAATGCTGACTTTTGTCTAAACGCCCAACTTTGGGAAAAGGAATTTTGGAGGGGTGTCATAGATGAGTGGGGTCTGCCTCTGTATAAGGGGATGAAGAGAAGTCAATGTTTAGAGAAGTCTGACTCGGAGATGGACTGTCACGTTGATGGAGTCAATGGCACTCCAAGTGAACTGAATTTTCACTGAAAGAGAAATCAGTGTGATTCCACACATCCTCTTTGTATGGAAGAGTGTGTTTCACGACTGCCAGCGACGAGGTGACCAGCAGCCTCTCTGGCTCAGCTGTGGGATGAAAATGTCTATTTAGGTCCACAAGAGACATCTTCCAGGCTGGACATCCTCAAAAGCAAACACTGTGGGGAAGAGTTTAGAGCCAGTGTTCTAGCTCTCGGGACAAACAAAAATGGAGCTGTCTTTTGTCTGTTTCTTTGTCTTTGCCATAGTCCTGCTAAAGATCGCCCAGCAATCTATCTGCACACCTGGCCTCAGGGAGTTTCTCCAGGGACTGAGTTAAGTCTCACACCTAAAGTTTCTTCAAAGACTTGAGAGCCTCCATTCACAGACCACTCTAGAATTTGTAATCTTGTTGGAAAACTCTGAAAAGCTAGAAATCAAGAGTTTTGTCTCTTTTCTTTAAAAATGAGTTAGCTGGGAATTACAGGGTTTTACCAGAAGCAGCAGTTGGTGATTTTATGTTGGTATTGTTTACTCATTTGTTTGTTTTGGTTTAGTTGTTGTTGTTGGGAGCAGGGTTCTTATTCTTGCTTTGTTTGTTGAACAGGGACTCACTATGTAACCCTGGCTATCCTGTTAGACCGGGCTGGTCTCCATCTCACTGGGATCCAAATGCCTCCTGAGCATGGGATTAGGGTTAGCACCACCAAACCTGATTTTGTTGGTTATTGTTCAGGGGATATTTTTAGTTAGTTAGTTTGTTTGTTTGTTGGCTTTTTAAAACTTTATTTTCCTTTTTAGTTAAACATACCGTAAAAATGTTTGGAAGAGCTGAAATTCAAGAAGAATACAGGAGTTCTGTATTGAGGTTGTTCTCGGTATGATTTTTTACAACATAACCAAGTTATCTCACTCCACAGAGAAAGTTAAACTATCGAATTTCCCCCTGCAAACTTGATTAAGATGTAGGTGGCTATATAAAACTTGGCATCTTCTTTTATAAAAATATGTATCTGTGAATAAAAGTATTTTATGTCAAAAATCAATAAAAATAATATTTCTTTTTACAAAATTAGTTTAGGGAGCACTAGATATTTTCCTCTCATCTGAAACAGGGTGTCTCTATGTTTCCAACTCTCCAGGCTGGCATTGACTCAAGATCTACATACCTTCTCCTCAACCTGCCTCAACCTCCCCTAAATCGCTGTGTCAATTATGCCTGGTGGTGGCTCCTTTTTCTTCCATTTTCTCATCTTTTTATAGGTATAGATAATTAAAGAAGGATTGACCCTAATTATCAAAAAGTCAACCCATTGAATATTAGAAGGAAATGAAATAAAATCCATTCTTTTCATGCAGTACCAAGTGCACTCAAGAGGAGACAGTAGTACTCCAAAGACCACTGCTAGTGCGGGCCATAGAGATCTCTTACATCAACTCTGATTTACCTTGGTTGTGATGAACCAGTCTGCCTCCATCTTAGACCTAAAAGCCATCTTATAATAAAGACAAACTAGGCTATTCCTGTTTATGATTAAGCCTCTGTTTCTCAAAGATTTGGGCTATGCCCCACCTGTAACCTTAACTACGAATGGTTCTGTACTGCTCATGCCTTTGTTGCAAAAAGTTATTATAACCATCTTGCAGCCCTACCTTTGTTTCAAAAACTTGTTATGGCCGCTTTGCTGTGACTACCTTGTTACCACCACCTTGCAACCATGTCTTTGATTCAAGAGGGACTAACTCCTGTAACCCCACCTATTTTACTCACCAAATCTGCCATTTGGAAAGTCCCTACCCCTGAGCTATAAAACCCTTGCCTTTGTCACATCCAATACTGACCTCTTGAACCTGCCTTTAGGGGGAGACATCCCATGTACATGAATGAAAAAGCTAGCTTTAATTAATTGCTTGCTTCAATTAATTTGGCCATAATTATGTGGCTCGATCATCTTGCTCCTCGCATCTTTGGGATCCACAGCTGTCCTCCATACACTGACCCCAACCGTCTGCCGCCATCCTCAGCTGGGCAAGTGTGCGACTCAGCTATGATCAGTCTTAACATCTACATCACGATGACAAGTTAAGGCCATGAAAGTATGGATAGAGGATATGGTTTATAAGAGAAATATAGAAATATAATTGGTAGGGTGTGGCGAAGGGAGAATTTCAGGCTCTTAGGATTCAAGCTGCTTGTGCTATTTTGGACAGATTCTGGAAAGTAGAGAAGCAGAAACCAGTTACAGGAAGTATGTCATTGGGACATAAGTCACTGGGACTTTAGGAACAGATCCCTGACCATGTCCTATCTAGCTCCTTGTGCTTCCTGATCAACCATAAAGTGAACATCAACCCTATGCCACAGGCTTCTGCTGCCATGATATATCCAGGTACATGGAGCCAAGCAACCTTGGGCTGAAACCCCAGGCCGAAATAAACCATTTCTCTTTTAAGTGTTTGTGTCCATTGTTTTGTTATGGTAAGGCAAAAGTAGCTAATCGTACATCAGATGGCCCTGTTTAAGTCTTTGCTTTTCAGGGGCCATAATTCCCTTGTGTATAAAATGAAGAATCCCATGTTGTAGTTTTATTTCTGCTGCTGTGATAAACATGATGGCCAAAAGCCACTTGGGGAAGAAAGGGTTTGTTTTGGTTTATGCTTCTAGGAAGCAGTCATTGAGGGAAGCCAGGGCAGAACTCATGCAGGATCTACTGCCTGGGAATGTTCCCGCCCACAGTAAGCTAGGCCTTCCCATATCAGCCATCAATAGAGACAATCTCTTAGAGATATGACCACAGGCCAGTCTAATTTGAACAATTCTTCCATTGAGTTTCCCTCTGTATGTTTTAGTTGATGATAAACGCTAACCAGAACACTCAGTGTAACAGTAACCAGGGTTTCTTGGGGTCTTTTTCTCTCTAAATCCAGGAAACTAGTTGAACTTTAAAAATCCAGTAGTTATGCAAACACATCTTTGTTGGCCATCTACAGACTCACAAATGCTAAGTCTGGGAAAGCATTTGTTATCTGCTTTTAGAATACCTGTGGCATTGCCTTTTCACTCTTTTTCAACTATCAATGCTTGCTCTCTTTAGTGACAAATTGGTGCAGGAGAATTGTCTGTATTCTGTCAATCATGTTATAAATAAACGCTGATTGGCCAGGTAGGAAATATAGGCAGGAAAACAAATCAGGAAGTAGAAATGATGTAATGAGAACAGGAGAATTCTGGGAAGGAGGAAGTTGATTCCTCCCACTCCTTCCCAGACCACAGAAGCAGCAGGATGTGAGCTGACCCACTGAAAAAAGGTACTGAGCCACATGGCTAACATAGATCAGAAAAATGGGTTAATCAAGATGTGAGAGTTAGCCAGTAAGAGGCTAGAGCTAATGGGCCAATCAGCTTTATAACTTATAGAGATCTTTGTGTGATTTTCTTTGGGACTAAACAGTAGTGGGGTACCAGGCGGGACAAAACCCCCAACAAACAAACAAGCCAGCCCCCGCATGTTACAACAAATAATTAACCAGAAAATATATCTGTGTGGAATATTCCTTTACACTGTGAGAACGTATGTCACTGTGATTGGTTTAATAAAGAAACTGACTGGCTAATAACTGAACAGGATAAGGCTAGGCAGGAGAGCCAAACTGAGAATGCTGGGAAGGAAAAGGAGGAGTCACAAGCAGAAGCAGAGAGAAGCAAGATGGCCATGACATACTGCAAAAAGGTATCAAGCCATGTGGCAACAATAAAGGCTAATTTAAGTGTAAGAGTTAGCTAGTAATAAGCCTGAGCTATTGGCTGAGCATTTACAATTGATATTAAGCCTCTGTGTGGTTACTTGGGAGCCGCTTACAGAACAGAAACTTCTGCCTACATCTCTGCTCATTCTGCACTTCAGGTGTCCCCTGAAGAAACTTCTTTCCTTCCTTCAATGAATACAGATGTCTCTATTTAAGGTGGTCTGCCCCAAGTGACTGTTATGGAAAGAAATGATGTTACATTCATTTTCTAATTTCCAGGGCATCTCAGAATTCAAAAGCAGAATGAACGAGCAAGTGAATGGATGGGTGGATGGATGGATGGGTGGATGGATGGATGGATGGTACCACAGTTATACAACAGAGTAAGTTTGACAACTTTCCTTCCTCCTTCAACCCTGTCTGTGAGGATGGTCCTGGCTGTAGATCTGTCTGTTCAGCCACTTAAAACTGGAAGAAAAAAGTGGCTTCTGTGTCATGAATGAGCTGTGTTAATTGCAGAACTGCCAGTGTGATGACTGATCGATCCAGTTTTTCCAGATGTTCTAGCATCTTGGATCCACTGTTAGGAATCCTATATCCAACATCAAAGCCACTACAAAGGCTCAGATCTCCACCACACTAGTCTTTTCTGTGCCAAGTGGCCACACGTCTGGCTCTAGACAGGAGAAATCCCAGGGAGCCTGCTAGAGCTACCATCCTTCCAGGCCGGCAAGGAAGACCTGGCAATTTAAAACGTGTGGTCCTTAGGAAGATGTTATCTTCAGTGGACATCAGTTGGCTTATTCTGGGAGGAAGTAGCCCTTTACCACTGTCTAGCGAATTACCTCTGCTGTAACTGGAACTGAATTCTCTACTGACCTCACACACTGGGAACTGGTGGGGATGAAGGGCTAATAAGACTAGTTTCCTATGTCCACATTCCCTTTGCCCCTGGGAGACCTAAGCATGAAGGATGAGTATATTTGGGGGCTGAACAGGTACAAATAAGATAATGCCTAGGTGTCCACGATATTCTCAAGAGTGGGAACATTCCAAGAAGATGACGCAAAGAACTTACTGGGGAAAGAGATGATTAGGAGAAAAATATACCACCGTGGATTGCAGGGGTGGGGTATGAACTGTCAATGACCCCCACAAAGTCACCTGGGTCAAATCTGGTATTGATCGGTAAAGTACTTGGTTTTTCAGGGGTCCAGGCCCTAGTGTGTTGATCTTCCATCTGTGGAGGAGAAGGAAAGCTCAGGGCAGTATAGACAGACACGTCTTTGACCCCTATCTAAACATCTGTTGCCTGATAGTCTCTGTATGTGAAGTAGAGACATGCTTGGACTTAACAACAGATAGGAAGCTAAAGATTCATTCATCTCACAGAGCCGACAGAATAGTTAGGGCCTCCATGGATCACTCCTAATTGAGATATATTTAGCTATTTCTGTCTGCTACATTTTAATAAAAGTGCAAATAGCAGAATTATAATCATGGTGGCCAGAATGAAGGTAGTCTAAAGAGACACTTGTGTCCCCCCCCCCCCTTTAAATGATATACTTTTGAAATGATGGCTTCCAGGAAATTAGAATTCTTCCCAAAATCTCGAGCTGGAAGGAGCAGACTGACTTCGGTCTGGTACCAGCCAGAAAGGCACTTGTGCCTCAGGAATAGATTTCATACAGTTTAGTATGTATCCACCTGCCTTCAGGACACATGAAAGCAGAGGCAGTGATGACCATAAGGACCATGCCCTGACCAGAGATGCTTAGCTATGTATACTTCCTGTGTTCATCTACACCTAAACCTCATAGCATATCAGGACCCTGAAGATGGACCGGTGCATAGGAGGATAAGCCAACAAACGACTTTGTTCCAGTTCCCATTGTGGCCATATTGAGAAACCTTTCTCTCTTCATCGCCTCTTGCCTGTTTAATTGACCAACAGAGAATGGTGTCAGGTCTAGCTTGTTAGGGCCACCAACGCTCGGGCTCTGAAGCTAACAAATCTGTTAAGCGCCTGGTACCAGCGATCACCACAAACTCCTTGTAACGTCTCCATTTTTGGGAAGTGTCCTTCTACTGCAAAGTCTATAAGCTATGCCTTATTTCTCCCAAGAAACTAGAAAGTAGCATATGTGTGCGTGTGTGTATGTGTGTGTGTATGCATTCATTCTGCTCAGGGTCCAATTTTGTTCTCCAAGCATTTTTCTTTCTTTTGCAAATTTGCCTTATTATTATTAATAATTTTGTGTCCTAATCATCACAAAAGCAGAGACTTGTCTGTGCTTTGTTCAGGGTCTGCCCAGGCCACAGGTGTAGCAGATGAGACAGACATTCTGTTAAGTGAATGAGAGGATGACTGAGTGTGTGTATTGCACAAGAAAATAGTATTTTGGTGCCAAGAGACTAAAGAAAGACTAAGCTAAATGTACACTTCAGGGCATGTAAAGGCTCGGTGTCAAGCCGTGTGTTTGATCAGGATAAGGATTCTTCAAATGGTGCCATTAAGGAGCCTTTAATCCAAGCACTGGGCAGGGGAGAGGGCATGTAAAGGCTCGGTATCAAGCCGTGTGTTTGATCAGGATAAGGATTCTTCAAATGGTGCCATTAAGGAGCCTTTAATCCAAGCACTGGGCAAGGGAGAGGGGAGAGGTAGAGGAAGGCAGAGCTCTGAGTTAGAGGCCAGTCTGGTCTACAGCAAGTTCCAGGATAGCCAGGGCTACACAGAGAAACTCTATTTCGAAAAACAAAACAAAAAAAAAAAATGAAGAAAAGAAAATGCTAGTTCCAGAAAGTGAAACTATATCTATAGAGTCATTTCAACGTACTGCAAGTCATATAAAAATATAAACACAGTTTTTACAAAAACGTGCTTTTGCTTGTCAATTTTATGGCTGAAAGCACCAAATTGTTGCCTACTATTCAGGTCCATAACCCAACATCTTAGTTTCTCTGGAGGATGCAGAAATTGATGGTGGAAAAGACCTTTATTGTGGCTTAGCTATTTAGTTAAATAAGAGAGAAAGTGCTGACTTTCTCTCCACTGTGCCCATGGGAGAGCTTACATTTACAGGAAACCGAGAGACAGAGGACAAAAAGTCAGTCGCCTTAACTGTGAGACAGTTTAGTTCATCTTCTTCTCAGGGCAGGAAGAATTGACCCTTTATTGTCCCCACTGTCTCCATCCTCAGCAGTTATTGTATTTTAAAGATTCTACTTCTACAAAGCAACACATCTGAGTCTGTGTTAAATGTGTTGGACATCTTCAAAGGCCTGAAGGTGCAGTGTTTCCTAAAGAGATCAGAGGCGAGGATCCAGGCAGACTGGAAGGCAGACCACCCAGCAAACCCGTTTGTGCTTCCTGAGAGGTTGAACCAAGAGTGTCTGGATTTCAAGGCCATTCTGGATTACACCTCAATAGATAGATATGTAAATAAACAAATGAATCAGGGCAAGAGAGCCAAGCATTCCTTTAGTGCCCTCAGGGCTGGGAAGCAAGACTTATTGGAATGGTTGGCGTTGTGCTCACTGGGCTAGCTGAAGGACTCCTCAACAGGAAGTCAGAAACACTGAAACTTAGTCCTCCTGTGCTGTCCTAATGAAATACCTGAGCCTGGGCAATTTTAAAGGATGGACATTCATGTCTTGTGGTTGCCAAGGTCAGCAAGTCTACAGCCACGGGAGCCACACCTGCTGCAGGTTCCACGCCAGCTCCGAGGTTTGCACTGATAGGCAGACTAACCCAACCCCTGCACGCTGCTTTCTTTGTAAGCCTCTTAACCCCATCCCTGAGGAGGGAACCTGCTTGGCCTAACTACCTCTAATGGCCCCACAGATTAATGCTATCACAGTGGCTGAATTTGGGGGTGAAAGGACACATTTAAACCATTGCGACACCAAATGTGTTTAAATGGTTTAGTTATTTGGAAAAAGGGAAGTTCCATGATTGGCCAACGTTTAAGGCCATTGCAGAGTCTGGTAAACTCCCATCATCTGAGAAGGGAAGCCTCTTTTGCTGAAAACATTCTCTGATCTCTTGGGTGAATCCGCTTAGTCGCATCAGGTATGCAAGCAGATGAGCCAAGACCACAAGGGATTCCGTGCATGCAAGGATGAAGGTGTCTGGCCTGTGTGTTTCTGGTTTAATTTCCTTAAAAAAAAAAATGTCCATTAAGTTTGGATAAACATCTGAATTGTACCATACTATCTCCTCTCAAAATTCTTTTTTTTCCGTTTATTTATTTATTTATTAAAGATTTCTGTCTCTTCCCCGCCACCTCCTTCCATTTCCCCCCCCCTCCCCCAATCAAGTTCCCCTCCCTTGTCAGCCCGTAGAGCTATCAGGGTTCCCTGCCAAGTGGGAAGTCCAAGGACCACCCACCTCCATCCAGGTCTAGTAAGGTGAGCATCCAAACTGCCTAGGCTCCCAGATCCTATCAAAATTCTTAATGCCCGATATAGGAACAGCTGTAGCAAGAATCAGTTGCTCTAAGCTTTTGGTCCGTTTCCAACTTCGCTATAGCTCACGCCCTGTAGGTCAAGGAAAGAAGTGATGTAATGCATTTAGCCGGGCCACTTTAATTACAATGGAATGGAGGGGGAGGGGCCACCGGCGGTGACAAGTTTAGCGCGTGACTTGGTCCAAGGATGCAGGAAACAAAAACATTACCAACCATTGGCTGCGTCCACCTCGGACTCGGATTTCTAGCCAGGTCTGGAACCTGGGAGCGCACGTTTCCGGGGCAGGGGTGGCGCTGTCCCGTCGATCGTCAACCTTGAACACACACGCTACACGCAGGCTCTCGCGGGCGGACTGCGTCCTCCCGCTGGGATGGGCGTGGGGCTCAGCGCTCCACAGACGGTCCCCACCGGGCTCGCACGAAGCCACCCGCGGTCACCAGGGTTCGCAGCGAGTGAGCCGAGCTGTCGTCATTCATTCGCAGTGTCCGGAGCGTCCTTCCAGATCTCCGTCCCGACGCGCAGTATCCACGAGCGGTGATCTCGGACTCGGCAGCTGGAGACCACGGCGGCCTGGGGGCTCGGGTCCCCGCACCAGCTCGCCCTTGAACGCTGCCGCCCCCGCGACCGAGCCCAGCCGCTCGCTCGCGCCGCCGTGGGCCGGGCCCGGCTTCGAGGCTACGCGCCTGGCGAGTGCGGCGCCGCAGGGAGGATGCTTCTTGCTCATTCCCGAACCCCTTCGTCGTCATTCCCGGCAGCCCCCTGGGTCTTCTTCGCGGGCCGGGCGCCTCGGGCCGTCGCCTGCTGAAGGCCATCGCGGCCGCCGCACCCACGGCCCGGCGGGCGCGCGTGTGCCGGGGAGTGCGCGTCAGTGTGCGGGCTCCTTTGTGCGACTGCCCGCGGCCACAGGGACCATGTGGGTGAATCCGGAGGAGGTGCTGCTAGCCAACGCGCTGTGGATCACCGAGCGGGCCAACCCCTACTTCATTCTGCAACGGAGGAAGGGCCACGGGGGCGACGGGGGAGGCGGCGGCGGATTGGCGGGTAAGGACTGGGCACTGTGGGGAGCCTACGCCCGGGCCCCGGCTGCGGACACCAGGGACGCCGCCTGGTCTCCGGGGCTGGGCTTCCGCCCTGCCCCGCCTGGGTGCCTGGAAGGCATATGGAGTGGTGATTTTTCTTTTTTCTCCCAAACTAGGAAAAGAATTACCTCTTTCCTGACCCTGTCAGAAAATGGGTCTTTGAGTACTGGTGACTCATAAGTGGGTTAAGATTAGAATAGCAATGAGTGAATGTAGCATTATCATTGAAGAATCTAATGTCGTATTGCACCCCCCTTCCCCTTAACATATTGCTGAATGTATTGAGAAGAGAGAGACGGAAGACGGTTCGTTTGGACTCAGCTGTCTTTAGGGGCAATCACAGCAATCAGGTGTAAAATACCCTCTGTTACCAGGGAAGCAATCTGTTAAGAGGCTGATGTGGTCATTTCCTATATTCATATGATCTATGAAGATGAATAAGGAAAATGGAATTCTTTTGTTACACGAGATTAGATAGAAAACAAAGCAAGTTGTCTGCTTCTGGCCATATGACTACATTTCAAGGAGTCAGTTAGTTACTTCTTAAACTCCTTCAACAAGATGTTACCAAGATAATTAGCAATCACTCATAATCCCAGTATTTGCATATCAGAGAGATCTTGCTTTATTAATCCCCGCAGTCTTGCACCGCGGGAGGTTACAGATAATACTGAACTCCTACTGTGCAAGAGATATCGGACCTTCCCTTTTTGTTGCTACAATTTTAGTAAATATTCTACTATCACTAAAAAGTTAGTGAAAGAAATAGGTGGCTGTCTAGGAAGGAGGCCACAGAAATGGGACAGACTGCTGACATCTAAGGAGTTGAGACAATACAGTCCCAGAACCCGAGTGTTAGGTAAACTGCTCTTCTTACAATGGCTTGCTGTGACATAACCGTTCTTGTTAAAGTGTACACACAGATGTATGTTTATAAACTGGTTTTTCTCCACGTTAAAATTCATGTTTTCTGGTAGAACATACCTGTGTCTTAAATATTTGGCTAGTGTAAGCAATGACTTGTAAGTAATCTTACGGTTTTTGCACTTTTTAAAAACCATGTTAAAGAAAATCTGTAGAGTTTTAGACTATGTTATGGAAATTCTGACAGTGAACTGGACTTGGAATGTCCCGGGTCATTTTGTAGAAGGCCTTGAGCTGTACATTTTAGTGTGTCACTTGCTTTATAATTTTGGGATGTGCTTAGATCACCTTCCTTTAAACCTAGGACAACAAAATGCTGACAAAGTGCTCCCTGTCGAATTTGACTTTCTGTATCATGATGCACCATCCATCTCTCCCAGTCACCCACGCTAGGAGATGGGAAATTAGGGTGGAGGCTCTTTTTCTGTGTAGACTCTGGTATACTCTAATATTTAGAATTCCAATGGCAGTCCAGTGGGTATCTCATCTTTGTTTGTTTGTTTTTGTTTTTGTTTTCAAGACAGGGTTTCTCTGTAGCTTTGGAGCCTGTCCTTGAACTAGCTCGAGCAGACCAGGCTGGCCTTGAACTCACAGAGGCCCGCCTACCTCTGACTCCCTGGGATTAAATGCGTGCGGCCACCACCGCCCGGCAGGCATCTTGGCACTTGGAATATGCCATTGATGATTTAGTCTACAAAGATAGAATTCTATCTTTTTAAGTTGAGAACGTGCTGCTTTTGCAGATGCTGTTTCTGGAACAACTGAAATTGTCTTGGGGAGGGGGGATAGGGTACAGACATTCCTGCCAACAAAAGCTGTTGTCAACCAGTGGTGGTAGAATATTTGGTCTTACAAATTGGTATTCTCTCAAACATAGCAGGAACATCTTTGCAATAGTTGTATTACCTCTCTGATGTAATAATGTGAGTTCATTCATTAAATTGCTAAATCATTTAACAAGTGATTTTTGGCAACTTCAGAAGCTCCAATGTCATGATGCTTACAGCCTGGTAGATGACAGACGATAAGACAATCACATTAATTCATTTAAAGTCACCGTTGTGTAAGGCCCCAGCCTAACACAGAGTCCAACTTCCATCCAATGAGGAGGAAAGTCAAAGCAAGGGAGGCCTAAAAGACACAGGCGATGATTTGACTAGGGAAATGCATGCTGGAGCCAGGGAGGAGGCAATCCGTCCTGGAGGAAGCCGCCTCCTGCAATACAGACCACAGCAAGGAGGATGGACATGCCCTGGTTCCTCTCTCCCTGCCATCCAGCTTCTAGAATTATAAGAATCCAGTGATGCCCAACAGAAGCCAGTGGCACAGGGATGTGGTCCACAGTGATGTGGTCCCATGAGATCAGCCTCCTAGGGATGGAACGGGGAGGGGAGTGACAGACAGAAAATGGCCACCACAGTCTTCTTCGTGCGAGAACCGCGCTATTGGTTTATCTTGGCCGCCAGGGCTAGGGTGGCATTGTGAAAGAGGAAAAATTACAAGTAAGCAGCCCTGAAAGACCTGAGAAAAGCGAAGGATGGGTGCGTGAAGGCAGGAAGAGAGACTGTGTTGTCAGTTGTGGGAGATTTTCTTGATAGTCTTAGGACTTTAATACAGTGAGCATTGAGACAGAAGGGTAACCTGTCCAATTTGAGCTGGCCGGGAATGTTCCACGGATGGTCCTCATGGTGATTGGTAAGAAGTTAGGGCTGGGGATGTAGCATCAAGTCCTGAGTTTGATCCCCAGTATCCCCACATAAAACTGCCTGTGGCAGTTGAGTCTATAAAGAATTCACAGCCAGGTGGTGGTGGCGCACGCCTTTAATCCCAGCACTCAGGAGGCAGAGGCA